>NC_080539.1:38051452-38331452 GCF_028640845.1 Ahaetulla prasina
ATTTATTTATTTATTTATTTATTTATTTATTTATTTATTTATTTATTTATTTATTTATTTATTTATTTATTTATTTATTTATTTATTTATTTATTTATTTATTTATTTATTTATTTATTTATTTATTTATTTATTTATTTATTTATTTATTTATTTATTTATTTATTTATTTATTTATTTATTTATTTATTTATTTATTTATTTATTTATTTATTTATTTATTTATTTATTTATTTATTTATTTATTTATTTATTTATTTATTTATTTATTTATTTATTTATTTATTTATTTATTTATTTATTTATTTATTTATTTATTTATTTATTTATTTATTTATTTATTTATTTATTTATTTATTTATTTATTTATTTATTTATTTATTTATTTATTTATTTATTTATTTATTTATTTATTTATTTATTTATTTATTTATTTATTTATTTATTTATTTATTTATTTATTTATTTATTTATTTATTTATTTTTCAACGTAATCACGCAAATAGACTGGGCGTCTCCTGACTCTTTCGGACCTCGCAGTTCATTCCCTGGGAGTGGGTCGAGCTGACCGGAGGGGCTGTTTGCTCCTCTCAGCTCCTCCTCTAGGCCATCCGGCCCTGGATTATTGCAGAGTCGTCCCTGCTGTTTTCTAATGGAACCTGTTGGCGTCGCTGGACCTCCGGAACTCAGATAAGTCCTGCGATTTTCCGGGTTTGAGTCAGCTGTGGATTCAAACATTGTATAGTCAGGGCCTGTTTCATCTAATTCGGATTGTTCGGCTATCGTTTCTTATTTGGTCTATGTGGCGCCTCCATACCGGCCGTCCTTTATCTCCACCAAGTATGATTTTGGACCTGTTATGTTTAGGATTTTCCTGCTACCCAGGTCGGGCCTTCACCATAGTTGTGTGCCCACACTGTCGCCTATGTCCATCCCTCTTGTTTTGAGTCCCCCTTGTAACCCTCCGGTGTATAGTTTGGATTTAAACGGTCTAGTGGGCACCTGAGCTTCGGCCCATTAATAATTCTGCTGGGCTTCTGCGGTTGTGACACAGGGGTTCTGTGTTGGACGGCCAGGAAAACATCGATTTTTGTTTGCCAGTCGCCTGGCTTGAGTCTGGACAATGCCTCTTTGCGCTCCGGACGACGCTCTGCAAGGCCATTCGTCGCAGGGTGGAAAGGCGCCGAGAGGGCATGCGGATGCCCTCTTCTGCCAAGTACTCCTCAAACTGGGTTGCCGTGAATTGCGGGCGTTATCGGATACTAACGTGTCGGGCAACCCATGGGTTACAAATAGGTGCCGTAGGACTGAGATCACGGCCTCGGCTGTCATGGATCTCATGAGAATGATTTCCAGCCATTTGGAGTAGGGATCGACTACTTCCAGGAAGGTTTGACCGTGGAAGGGGCCGGCAAAATCAATGTGGATTCTAGACCAGGGCCCTTGGGGTCTCTCCCATTCGAACCGGGGCCGTTGGGGTAGCGGTCTGGACTCCTGGCAGGCCTGGCATTTCCCTACCCTTTCAGCAATTTCTGAGTCCATTAAGGGCCACCACACATAGCTTCTCGCTAGACCCTTCATCCTTACGATTCCTGGGTGACCCTCGTGGAGGAGATCCAACACCCTTTTCCTCAATTTCTCTGGGATCACCACCGATCCCCCATAGCAGGCACCCCTTGAGCCGAAAGTTCCCCACGTTTCTTTACAAACTCTTTAAAATGCTCGCCCGGCGCAGCCACCCTCTTGTACCCAACCAAGTACAGTTCTCAAAATAATGTCCGGTATGGCCGAGCCACCTCCTTAGATGTGACTGGGCCAGAGTCCAGAGAGTCAATTAACAGTATGGGCGTCCCCGGAGTGGGGTCCTCGATCGCCCCTGGCAGTGGGCATCTGCTTAATGCGTCCGCATGCCCCAACTCTTTTCCTGGCCGATGCCGCAGTTTATAGGAGTAGGCGGCTAAAAAGATAGTCCATCGGGTCAATCGGGGCGGAAGTGCCACAGGCGTTGGTGATCGCCAGCCAGTAACCCTAACAGTGGTCTATGGTCTGTAACAATTTCAAAGTCTCTACCAAAAACATATTCGTGAAACTTTTTTACCCCAGACACTATAGCTAGAGCTTCCTTATCCAACTGACTATAGTTCCTCTCTGTCGAGGACATCGTTCTGGAGTAGAAGGCTATTGGGGCTTCTGTGCCATTTGGAAGCCTGTGGCTGAGCACAGCCCCCACCCCGTAAGGGGAAGCATCGCAAACTAATACCAATGGCATTGTGCTATGATACTGGATCAGTAAGCTATCGCTCGAGAGTAGGTTTTTTACTGCTTCGAAAGCCCTAGCTTCCGTCTTTCCCCAAGACCAAACAGTATTCTTTCCCAGTAACTTATGTAGCGGCTCGGCAACGGTTGCCTTATTTTTCAAAAAGACCGTGTAAAAGTTCACTAGACCCAGGAATGCCTGTAGCTCTGTTTTGTTTTTGGGCGCTGGAGCCTTTCTTATTGCCTTGACCTTGCTCTCAGTGGGGTGGATTCCTTCCTTGTCTATTCTGTAGCCCAAGAACTCTACGGATTCTACCCCTATTTGGCATTTGTTCACTTTAACCTTTAGACCGGCTGACCGGAAAATGCCCAAAACTTTTCTCAAACGCTCCCCCAATTCTTCTAAATTTTCGCTGATACCAATACATCATCAAAATAGGGACTACCCCGGAGCCCTTGCAGAAGTCGCTCCATTAAATTTTGAAATAGACCAGGTGCCACACTCACCCCAAACTGTAACCGGGTACACTTGAAAGCACCTCTGTGAGTCACAATTGTCTGGGCTTGGCTGTGTTGGCGTCTACAGGCAGTTGTTGATAGGCTTGGGCCAAATCTAATTTGGCAAAACGTGCCCTTGCCCCAGCGAGTGCAGCAAGTGTTGCACCACGGGACCGGTAAGCGCTTTTTTGCAAGGCTTTGTTTAACGTTGCCTTGTAGTCAGCGCAGATTCTAACTGACCCATCTGGTTTCACTGGGGTGACGATTGGCGTCTCCCACTTTGCATGATCGACTGGCACCAGTATCCCCTGACTGATGAGCTTGTCTATCTCCCTGTCAATCTTGGGTTTAAGGGCAAAAGGGACCCTCCTTGCTTTTAACCGTATGGGGGCTACCTGGGGGTCTAAATTGAAGGAAATAGGGGTCCCCTTGTACTTGCCCAGGCAGTCCTTGAAAACATCTTCGAATTCGTCCATGAGTGTGTCCTTTAGGTTAAAGTCATTTCTGTAGATGCCAGTCACTCCCATGCCCAACGCACGGAACCAGTCTAGTCCCAACAAACTTGGCAGGGTCCCTTCGACTATCGTGATGGGCAGGGTCTTCTTGTGTGGTCCGTACTCGACGCGGACGGAGGTGGTCCCTCGAACAGGGATGCGATTCCCTTGGTAGTCTTGAACTCTTAGCCGCTGTGTTTGCAGTTTGCGTTTGGCGATTTTCGGCAAAGCTTTCGCAAAAGTGTCCCAGGACATGATTGTGATCGCTGACCCTGTGTCCACTTCTAGTCGGCACGGCACTCCTTCGATTTTCGGATTTGTGAAGATTTTCTTCTCTACGCGGGTTGCTGCATGACCTACTATCACGGTCGTTCGATTTGAATTCGCGCCCTTTTTGTTTTGACCAATCACAGGTCGCCTAGCCTATCCGGCGCTCTGATTGGTTGGTTTGAATTTTCGGGAAGGTTGGGGTGCTCGACAGACTTGAGCCAGGTGCCCTTCTTCTCGCACCGCCGACATGTAGCGTCCTTGAACTTGCATTGTTGGCGCTGGTGTTGCCCTCCGCAACTTCCGCATTCATCCCGGTCTTCTTTGCCCCTTCTCGGTGAGGCAAACTCCTTCCTCATCCTCGCCGTCTGATTCGGTCTGGATTTCTTCGTTGTGGACGGGGTTGATTTCGCGCTCGCCGTTGGCGTGAGTGGCTTTGTAGGGTTTCCGCCGCTTGGGTGGACATCTCATGAGCTCTGGCTTCGTCCAGGCGTTTGCCAGCGTTAGATTGCTTTTGATAGCAGCCGCCTCCAAACGAATGTCTCTGACCCCACGGATGAGTTGCTCTAACAGCTCCTCATCCAAGTCTCGGTACCCACAATCCTTGGAGGCTTTCCTCAGGGCGGCCATGTAATCGCTGATGGATTCGCCTCTTGCTGTCTCGCTCTCCAAATTCAAAACGCCGTACATATTTGGACGGTGTTGGCGCGAAATGGTTCTTCAATAGATTTTGCAGAGTTTGCCACGATACCGATTGTACCGGCGTTGGCTCTGCCAGGGCTTCCGCGATGTCGATGACCTCGGGACCGCAGTGGCTCAGGAAATACGCCCTTTTGCGGTTGTCTGGAACTCCTTGCAGTTCGTTTGCCTCGAGGAAGCTCTCGAAACGGGTCATGTACGTTCCCCATTTCTCCCTGGATGGGTCAAACAGCGCGGGCGGAGTGTAGCTGGCCATCGCTGCGTTTCCGCCCTGAGTTTTGCTGGGTTCGGTTCTTTCGTGCGTTCAGCTCGTTCCTGGTGCTCTTAGCCTCGAGATCCCACCTTCGTCGCCAGTGTTAAGTTTGGGCAGTAACGAGGCTGGAGACCAGGGTAGTGACAACAGCTCTTTAATATATGGTGAACCCAGCAACCGGGCTGGGGAAAAACCTCTCCTTATATACAGTTTAGCCAGCGGCTTCAACCAATCAGCAACGTGCTTGTTTCCCGCCAAAACATTTAAAGATACATTACACATCTGTTCCACCTATGGACTGGAAGAACATGTGCACATAGGTAGGAATGCTTTTGGCTTCTGCTTCTGCCAGACAAAGTCCTTGCTGGCAATTGATGACAAGGGCCTTGATGAAGGAATCCTTCAGACCTAAAGCACTTTATCAAGCCCTAGGGCAGTCACCTTGTCCAGGTCTAGAAAATAATAATTTTTTATTGGCCAGGTGTGATTGAACACACAAGGAATTTGTCTTGGTGCATATGCTCTCAGTGTACATAAAAGAAAAGATACGTTCATCAAGAATCATAAGGTACAACACTTAATGATAGTCACAGGGTACAAATAAGCAATCAAGAAACAATCAATATCAATATAAATCATAAGGATACAAGCAACAAAGTTACAGTCAAAGAGTCATAAGTGGAAGGAGATGGGTGATGGGAATAATGAGAAGATTAATAATAGTGCAGATTTAGTAAATAGTTTGACAATGTTGAGAGAATTATTTGTTTAGCAGAGTGATGGCATTGTCTGTCTGTCTGTCTGTCTGTCTGTCTGTCTGTCTGTCTGTCTGTCTGTCTGTCTGTCTGTCTGTCTGTCTGTCTGTCTGTCTGTCTGTCTGTCTGTCTGTCTGTCTGTCTGTCTGTCTGTCTGTCTGTCTGTCTGTCTGTCTGTCTGTCTGTCTGTCTGTCTGTCTGTCTGTCTGTCTGTCTGTCTGTCTGTCTGTCTGTCTGTCTGTCTGTCTGTCTGTCTGTCTGTCTGTCTGTCTGTCTGTCTGTCTGTCTGTCTGTCTGTCTGTCTGTCTGTCTGTCTGTCTGTCTGTCTGTCTGTCTGTCTGTCTGTCTGTCTGTCTGTCTGTCTGTCTGTCTGTCTGTCTGTCTGTCTGTCTGTCTGTCTGTCTGTCTGTCTGTCTGTCTGTCTGTCTGTCTGTCTGTCTGTCTGTCTGTCTGTCTGTCTGTCTGTCTGTCTGTCTGTCTGTCTGTCTGTCTGTCTGTCTGTCTGTCTGTCTGTCTGTCTGTCTGTCTGTCTGTCTGTCTGTCTGTCTGTCTGTCTGTCTGTCTGTCTGTCTGTCTGTCTGTCTGTCTGTCTGTCTGTCTGTCTGTCTGTCTGTCTGTCTGTCTGTCTGTCTGTCTGTCTGTCTGTCTGTCTGTCTGTCTGTCTGTCTGTCTGTCTGTCTGTCTGTCTGTCTGTCTGTCTGTCTGTCTGTCTGTCTGTCTGTCTGTCTGTCTGTCTGTCTGTCTGTCTGTCTGTCTGTCTGTCTGTCTGTCTGTCTGTCTGTCTGTCTGTCTGTCTGTCTGTCTGTCTGTCTGTCTGTCTGTCTGTCTGTCTGTCTGTCTGTCTGTCTGTCTGTCTGTCTGTCTGTCTGTCTGTCTGTCTGTCTGTCTGTCTGTCTGTCTGTCTGTCTGTCTGTCTGTCTGTCTGTCTGTCTGTCTGTCTGTCTGTCTGTCTGTCTGTCTGTCTGTCTGTCTGTCTGTCTGTCTGTCTGTCTGTCTGTCTGTCTGTCTGTCTGTCTGTCTGTCTGTCTGTCTGTCTGTCTGTCTGTCTGTCTGTCTGTCTGTCTGTCTGTCTGTCTGTCTGTCTGTCTGTCTGTCTGTCTGTCTGTCTGTCTGTCTGTCTGTCTGTCTGTCTGTCTGTCTGTCTGTCTGTCTGTCTGTCTGTCTGTCTGTCTGTCTGTCTGTCTGTCTGTCTGTCTGTCTGTCTGTCTGTCTGTCTGTCTGTCTGTCTGTCTGTCTGTCTGTCTGTCTGTCTGTCTGTCTGTCTGTCTGTCTGTCTGTCTGTCTGTCTGTCTGTCTGTCTGTCTGTCTGTCTGTCTGTCTGTCTGTCTGTCTGTCTGTCTGTCTGTCTGTCTGTCTGTCTGTCTGTCTGTCTGTCTGTCTGTCTGTCTGTCTGTCTGTCTGTCTGTCTGTCTGTCTGTCTGTCTGTCTGTCTGTCTGTCTGTCTGTCTGTCTGTCTGTCTGTCTGTCTGTCTGTCTGTCTGTCTGTCTGTCTGTCTGTCTGTCTGTCTGTCTGTCTGTCTGTCTGTCTGTCTGTCTGTCTGTCTGTCTGTCTGTCTGTCTGTCTGTCTGTCTGTCTGTCTGTCTGTCTGTCTGTCATCTGTCTGTCTATCTATCCATCTATCTGTCTGTCTGTCTGTCTGTCTGTCTGTCTGTCTGTCTGTCTGTCTGTCTGTCTGTCTGTCTGTCTGTCTGTCTGTCTGTCTGTCTGTCTGTCTGTCTGTCTGTCTGTCTGTCTGTCTGTCTGTCTGTCCGTCTGTCTGTCTGTCTGTCTGTCTGTCTGTCTGTCTGTCTGTCTGTCTGTCTGTCTGTCTGTCTATGTGTATATGTAAAGCTATTTCTTTTGAAATAGCGGTTAATTTTTCTGGCGTCCTTGGCTAAGATGCTCTCAGGGATTTCTGTCCCAATTCCCTGCCTTTGCATCTCAGGAATTGTGTGTAACGAGCAGCTGTGAATGTGGTGAATTTTCAACTCACTCCAGCAGCAGTCAAGTGTCCACTTGCAGTGTCTGCCCCCTTCTTTCCAAGAGAAGCAGCAAGAAAAGCTGAGGAAAGTCTGTGTAATAGGGCAAAATTCCACGTCTCCTTTAAGTCGCCTGCATGCTCTCGTAAATCAACCCTGACACCACGTTCCTCCCTCCACCTCTTTATACATACCCGCATTCACCTTTTGATAAACTGGGCCCTAGTGAGCTGCAAGAGTAGTGCCTTGCCTACCTTCTCTGGTTTTATGGCAATATTTTGAAGGTAATATAAAGCAGATTCATTTGCTGGAATGTATCTTTTTCTTCCCACCCCTCCTTCTTTCTTCCTATGGATGTCTGCATGAAAATAAGATTTAATGATTGTGAAGATTAAGCAGAATGGACAGAAATATTTTTCATACGGGGTTGAAAAAGCTATGTGGAATTCCCTCCCCCTGACCTTCCAAGACCTCTCCCGGTCTTGCTATTTTAACCTGGTGCATAGTACACAATGGCCATAAATCTTCAGGGTGAAAGATGACTCTGATCCCACCCCCACCCCCACCCCCACCCCAGCCTGCAGGGACAACATCTCATGTTTGGAGAAATCCAGGTTGTTTCCCACTGTCTTATCATTGAGATGACTGCAGAGTGCTCTTTGGCTCCTTGTAAATCTTGAAACGAATCACTTTTGCTGGGCTGCCTGAATGCTAATTTGAGGCCTTCTTCCAATACACCCGACCTTATATCTAATAATCATCATTAAAAGTCTGTATGCAGGCATGGCTGGTGCATGAGAAGGGTCAGAGGGTGGGTGGAATAGTCAAATGGAGAAGAATTCACCTGGTTCAGAGGCAAAGTGGAGAAAGAATGGAGAGACCTGGCATTTTTCACAAGCATAGGAAGAATAAATAGCAATAGCACTTAGACTTATATACTGCTTTACACTATAAGGGCTTTATAGCCCTTATAGTGGCTTATAGAGTCAGCATGTTGCCACCAACAATCTGGGTTTTTACTCATTTTACCCACCTCAGAATGATGGAAGGCTGAGTCAACCTTGAGCTGCTGAGAGTCAGAGATGTTGGGGAGCCTTACTGTCTGTCTATGTGTATATGTAAAGCTATTTCTTTTGAAAAGAAAGTAGCGGTTAATTTTTCTGGCGTCCTTGGCTAAGATGCTCTCAGGGATTTCTGTCCCAATTCCCTGCCTTTGCATCTCAGGAATTGTGTGTAACGAGCAGCTGTGAATGTGGTGAATTTTCAACTCACTCCAGCAGCAGTCAAGTGTCCACTTGCAGTGTCTGCCCCCTTCTTTCCAAGAGAAGCAGCAAGAAAAGCTGAGGAAAGTCTGTGTAATAGGGCAAAATTCCACGTCTCCTTTAAGTCGCCTGCATGCTCTCGTAAATCAACCCTGACACCACGTTCCTCCCTCCACCTCTTTATACATACCCGCATTCACCTTTTGATAAACTGGGCCCTAGTGAGCTGCAAGAGTAGTGCCTTGCCTACCTTCTCTGGTTTTATGGCAATATTTTGAAGGTAATATAAAGCAGATTCATTTGCTGGAATGTATCTTTTTCTTCCCACCCCTCCTTCTTTCTTCCTATGGATGTCTGCATGAAAATAAGATTTAATGATTGTGAAGATTAAGCAGAATGGACAGAAATATTTTTCATACGGGGTTGAAAAAGCTATGTGGAATTCCCTCCCCCTGACCTTCCAAGACCTCTCCCGGTCTTGCTATTTTAACCTGGTGCATAGTACACAATGGCCATAAATCTTCAGGGTGAAAGATGACTCTGATCCCACCCCCACCCCCACCCCCAACCCAGCCTGCAGGGACAACATCTCATGTTTGGAGAAATCCAGGTTGTTTCCCACTGTCTTATCATTGAGATGACTGCAGAGTGCTCTTTGGCTCCTTGTAAATCTTGAAACGAATCCCTTTTGCTGGGCTGCCTGAATGCTAATTTGAGGCCTTCTTCCAATACACCCGACCTTATATCTAATAATCATCATTAAAAGTCTGTATGCAGGCATGGCTGGTGCATGAGAAGGGTCAGAGGGTGGGTGGAATAGTCAAATGGAGAAGAATTCACCTGGTTCAGAGGCAAAGTGGAGAAAGAATGGAGAGACCTGGCATTTTTCACAAGCATAGGAAGAATAAATAGCAATAGCACTTAGACTTATATACTGCTTTACACTATAAGGGCTTTATAGCCTTTATAGTGGCTTATAGAGTCAGCATGTTGCCACCAACAATCTGGGTTTTTACTCATTTTACCCACCTCAGAATGATGGAAGGCTGAGTCAACCTTGAGCTGGTGAGAATCGAATTGCCAAACTGCTGGCAAGCCTGCAATACTGCGTTCTAACGACAGCACCACCATGACTCTTGCTATCACCCAAGAATAAATATAGCTGTCATATGGGAAAGGTTTGAAGTCAAAGTGCCTGCCATATTTGATATTGATTTATGAGAAATTAGAAGAATTAGGGATGGCTTATGCAGGTTCACTTGTGAGAAAAAGTTAAGCAGGGTTAAGATTGAGATCATATACTTAGCTGAGTGATATGTAATAAAGCTCATTACTTTAAACTGCAAGGGTCAGCACTCACAGCCAAATACTGCTTTCCATTGTGTAAAACCTACATTTGGAAGGCTAGTGTTATCAATAAGATATATTGTACTCTATAACACTCTTTTGGGAGTGGTGTTTTTTTTCCTGATGGTGTATAACTCGCCTAGGGGATTACTACTTTCACATGGTTCTCAATAGCTTCAATGATCTTTACATGAATGAGATATCCTGTGAGAATAAACATGGTGATAGCAAGTGAGATCTAAAGGTACGAGACAGGGGTGAAATCCACTTACCTTAACTACTGGTTCGCAAATGTGAGCGTGCACGCCTCCTCCACGCATGCGCAGAGCCTTCTGCACATGTGCAGAGAGTAAAAAATGGGACATGATGATATCCAGGCAGATGGGCAGAGCCTCCCACCCCCAGTGCTACCAGCTCGGCTGAGCTGGACCGGTTCGGCTGAGCTGGTACGAGGCTAGGTGGAGAAAGATCAAAATAAAACCCAGTAAAAGGCAATAGAAAACCTCTGTCATATTGTTGCCAAGAAAAGTTGACCTAACGTTGTTGAAATATTTAGACAAATTTAGACTGCAGAGCCATCCTTCTTGGTACTGGGAAAAGTGCCAAATTTTCATGAGTAGTTCTGCAGGTAATGGGACTATCATTCAAAGCCACAAGGAAATCTGAAATATGTGGCATGTTTTTTTTTGTTTTTTTTTAGAAAGACACATATGAATACAGAGTATATGAACTGATAAAAACTTTGCAAAAAGGAAGTGAATAGTAATAAATTGAATGTTTTAAAAATAAGTTAACTTTGGTGGTCCAGAATAGGCTAAATGATTACATGATATTCAGAACAGTGAAGGAATACGGTAGAAGTGATACAAAAAGGTATTGCTAAATAGATATAACCCTGCTAAATAGATACAGCTCAATTATAACCCGATAAATGAAAGGTTGTGTCTATTTGAATTAGTGGATACCTAGTAAGCATTAATTGTACAGAACTATACAATTCTGTACAAGGGGCCGGAATAGCTCAGGCTGTTAAGAAGCCTGTTATTAGAACACAGTAGCCTGCAATTACTGCAGGTTCAAGCCCGGCCCAAGGTTGACTCAGCCTTCCATCCTTTATAAGGTAGGTAAAATGAGGACCCAGATTGTTGGGGGGGCAATAAGTTGACTTTGTAAAAAATATACAAATAGAATGAGACTATTGCCTTATACACTGTAAGCCGCCCTGAGTCTTCGGAGAAGGGCGGGATATAAATGTAAACAAAAAACAAAACAAAACAAAACTATCTGCATCTGCAATTACAAGAGTAAAAGGCATTGAGGAATTCTATAGTAAACTGCAAATATGAATCTGGACAAAAGTAAGAGCTTTTATTTCTCCTATGATGAAATAAAGACCGTGAAATGTAATTACTTGTTGCATCAGTAGAATGGCAGCCAGCTACACTGTTCAAAGAGTCCTTTGGGAAAGTTGGCCCACAAGATCCAATAAGTTGTTATAGCCTGGCTGATCACTTCATGGATAAAATCATTCACATTTGCTCCAAGCTGAAGCTGGATGAACAGAATCTATCAGGATGACAGAAACATTATCTTTTGAACCTGTAGGTTCCTGAGGAAGTAAAAATATCTGTGATTTTAGCTCCACTACTTGTGGATTATATTTTTGTCCCTCTCGGCTAATAAAAGTGGTCAGAAATGGGAATGAGACTTGGATAAGATATTCGTAGTCTTTTGACTGGAGGCTTATAGAAGCTATAATAAAATAAATAAAATGGAATGGAACAGAATGGAATAGATAAGACTAGACTAGAAAAGAATAGAAAATACAGGAATTTTTGCAATAGGTAAATGCGGGAGATAGATTAGCAAAGTTTTACAAAAAGAAGTATTTGTTTGTGCCTATATTTCAAGTAATGTAAATGCAGATTCTAGACATCACCGTGCACATCATGATAATCAAATCAAATGCAAAATAGAAAACAAAATATGGAGAATTTTATGTGGACAGATAATGAAGTTTGTTGTGAAACATATATGGATTATTTCTTTTACTTCCATTCAATTGTGCTTGATTCTTGGCCAAGTCCCTGCAGCTTTCTTGGCAAGGTGGGTTTTCATAGTGGTTTCCCATAGTGGTTTCCTTCCTAAGGCTTAGAAAAAATGATTGGCCGAAGTTGAAAATACTATACTGAATCCCATTATAATTGCTTTACAATTCCCACTCGCTATGCCCCCTTATGTGGTCTTTTAATAGGTTGTTAAATAAAGCATAGGGTGCCTTAGGCCTGAGGAAGACTATGGGAGATCTAGTGCAGGCCAAGGCCTACCTGTCCCAGAACTTCCAAGGCTTCTCCTACCCCTTGAGGCAATCTGTGGTCCACTTCTCACCCCTTGAAGTCCCCACAGCCCTTGCATATGATGTCCCCTCCTACTTCATCCCCACAGTACTTGGGCTGCTTCCCAACTCCTGCCACCCATCTTGCACTTACCTTTTGAATATCTCCAGAGTTTTGGAAGGTGGGCAGGCCACTCTGTCCCTCAGCATTCCTGGGCCATGAGGCCGTATCACAAAAAAGACCACAATTTCAGTGAGGACTCCATTTCAGTGAACGACAACTCTGAAATGGTGGCTGCTTGTACAAAGCAGCGGTGCAGCACAGGGATGAATCAATCTGCTCTGCTTCCTGGTCTGTGCAGTCCTGTGGCTTCGAAAAAGAGTGTTAAGTACCTTTGGGTACTTTGTCGTAACTTTGAAAAATTGCTAAGCAACTGGTTGTTAGATGAGGACTACTTATAGATCCAAGAACTAGCTCCAAAGAGACATGATAGCCAGCAATCTAATAGAAAACTACTATGTATAGATACAATCCCTACTGCAATGCTTATAACTCAAAGAGGTAGTTAAAGTGCTAACAGCTCTTTGTCAACAAATATGAAACTGTCAACAAATATGTAACTGTGAACAAATATGGAACAAATATGGAACAAATATGGAACTGTGACCTAGAGAGTGAGAGAGTGAGAGACTGAAGAAGGAAGATGCAAGAAAATGCACAAATTATCAGATTATTTCTCTAATTAGTCATGTAAACTAAAGTCAAGTTTAGGATCTTATCTATAAGTTATATATGGAAAAATGCCAAATTAATGAATGAATCTAATGAGGTTTACTATTGCTTTATTTACTACAGCAGTTGTGTAGACCACGTCAAAATGTGGAATAAGTTTAGGTTAATATGTCTAGGTTAGAATAGAATAAAAGAGAAGAGAAGAGGAAGAGGAAGAGGAAGAGGAAGAGGAAGAGGAAGAGGAAGAGGAAGAGGAAGAGGAAGAGAAGAGAAGAGTTGGAAGGGACCTTGGAGGTTGTCTAGTCCAACCCCCTACTTAGGCAGCAAACCCTATACCCGTGATGGCGAACCTATGGCACACATGTGCATGCCAGCCAGCTGATTTTTGGACCTTCTGGGCCCACCGGAAGTTGGCAAACAGGCTGTTTCTGGCCTCCGAAGAGCTTCCGGGGGTGGGTGGAGAAGGCCATTTTTGCTATCCAGAGCCTGGGAGAACAAACAATGGACCTACCGGGCCCACCATGCCATCATGTGCCAAAAGTGGGGGGGGGAGTGGGGGGGTCATGCGTGAATGCGCAGGGAGCATAGAATTATGGGTGTCGGTACACGCAACCCACCCTGCACTCCCCCTGCTTTTGGCATGCGATGACAAAAAGGTTAGCCACTACTGCCCTATACCATTTCAGACAAATGATTATCCAATCTGATACCTGATTATTCTTCTGATGAACCTTTACAATGAACAAGACGCTGCTGTTAGAATTCATTTTGAGAAAGAGAATGATTCAGAAGAAGAAAGAGATATAACTAATAATGCATATTTTTCTCAGATTTATTTAGCTAGGTTGGATAGCGCATAAATTTAATAAACTATTATTATTTTTATTACTGGTATTGTTTAACAAATACATTACAAGAACAGCAGGGTTGGAAGAGGGTAAAGGTGGGGATATAGATGAGTTGCATGTTTTACTTTTATCCTGTGAATTGAATGATAAGGATGACTTTAGTGTCATAAAATCTGCAAAATGTCACAGTTGCCCTTAGCACTTTCTTCTCCTTGAGAACAGAGTTGCAAAAGGGCCTTAATGGCCCAAAGTCTATAACTCCTGATTTTCCACTCATTCTTAATGATCGCTAAAAGGAATAAATACATGCAGAAAAATGTGAGCCAATTTGCTTCTAGACTCAGTTCAACCTCTTGTTTATTACCTTTAAAACTTTGCATGTATTAGGAAATATTTGTTCCCATATGTGCTGTTTGCCCTATCAGATGATGGGAGAAGATTCAAAAATCTGCTTTTGCCTCTTTTACAGAAAGTGAGTCAGGACTCATTTTTCCATATTATGCCTTGTGTCCTTTAGATGTCTTTGCAAAAATAAAATATAAAATAAATAAAATAAAATACCATAATTTCTCCTTATTTTACTTTCCAATCAAAGTCCAAGCTGTTATATTCTCAAAGTCGCATATTCCCCCTGCCACAAATTGATTATTAATTGGTGCTTTAGAATTCAACTACCTTCTTACTTTTTTACTTCTGTGTTTACACAAATTTCATATTTTGGTATTGACTTTTGATTCACATACATTTTTCTTTTGCTTGGATGTTATTGCTCTCACTGCCGTCAGTGTGGATGTCCATAAAAAAACCTCTCAGTTCTTGTTTAAGATTTGACACTATTTAACAAGATAGGATAAAAAGCATGCAGTTTCAGATTCCAACTCCATAACTGATATCATTGGCTGAGAATTCTGGGCATTCAAGTTCAATACATCTAGAAGGCATTACATTAAAAAGGCAACACCCAGCAAAAAGAAAAATGGCAGCACCTATTAAAAATCCATGCACAACAGATACTGTAGATTCTAAACATAGGAAAATAAATAAAAATGTCTTTCTTTAGGTTGGAAGGACATAATAGAAACTCCCTGCAGAGCATAGGCTTCTGGTAGGTTTTGATGAAAGGGACTGACCCAGGGGTGAAATCTAAAAATTTTCCCTACCAGTTCTATGGGCGTGGCTTAATTGGTGGGAATGGCTTGGTGGTCAGGTGACTGAATGGGCATGGTCAATAATAATAAATAATAAAAATAATAAAGTATATAAAACTTGGGAGGCACTGGTTTACCTTCTTTAAAAATAGAGGCCCCGGTCGACCAATTGCTTTTTACTGAGAGGCACCAGTCTACCTTCTTTAAAAAAATAAATAAATAAATTAATAATAATAATAATAATAATAATAATAATAATAATAATAATAATAATAATAATAATAATAATAATAATTTAATTTCTATACCGCCCTTCTCCCGAAGGATTCAGGGCGGTTTACAGCCAACTAAAACAATGGTAAATAAATACAATATACAATTAAATTTTTTTAAAAAAAAACCTATTCAATTAGGCCCAATTAATTAAAATATACAATAAAACCCTAAAAAAACCCATTAAAATTAGTAATAATTATCTATTTTATGCCAGTCCTGCACGAGAAAATAAATACATCTTCAGTTCGCGGCGAAAGGTCTGGAGGTCAGGAAGCTGTCGAAGTCCTAGGGGAAGCTCATTCCAGAGGGTAGGGGCCCCCACAGAGAAGGCTCTCCCACTGGGGGCCGCCAGCCGACATTGTTTGGCCGACGGCAGCCTGAAGAGGCCCTCCCTATGAGAGCGCACAGGTCGATGGGAGGCAAACGGTAGCAGCAGGCAGTCCCGTAAATAGCCCAGTCCTAAACCATGGAGTGCTTAGGTGGTGACCAACACCTTGAAGTGGACCCGGAAGGCCACAGACAGCCAGTGCAGCCTGCGCAGGAGAGATGTTGTATGGGAGCCACGAGTGGCTCCCTCTATCACCCGCGCAGCCGCATTCTGGACCAACTGGAGCCTCCGGGTGCTCCTCAAGGGAAGCCCCATGTAGAGAGCATTACAGTAGTCCAGGCGAAAAGTGACGAGGGCATGGGTGACTGTGCATAAGGAATCCCGGTCTAGAAAGGGGTGCAACTGGCGGATCAGGCGTACCTGATAGAAAGCTCTCCTGGAGACGGTCGTCAGATGTTCTTCAAAGGACAACCATCCATCCAGGAGGATGCCTAAGTTGTGCACCCTCTCCATTGGGGCCAGTGACTCGCCCCCAACAGTCAACAGCGGCTGCAGCTGACTGTACTGGGATGCCGGCATCCACAGCCACTCCGTCTTGGAGGGATTGAGTTTGAGCCTGTTTCTCCCCATCCAGACCCACACGGCCTCCAGACACCGGGACAGCACTTCAACAGCTTCGTTGGGGTGGTTAGGGGTGGAGATGTACAGCTGAGTATCATCAGCGTACAGCTGATACCTCACCCCAAAACCTCACCCCAAAACCAAAATAGAGGCTCCGGTCTACCAATTGCCTTTTACTGAGAGGCACCGGTCTACCAAGTGCCTTTTTTTGGCAGGCACTGGTCTACCTTCTTTAAAAAATAGAGGCACCAGTCTACTAGCTGCCTACAGCACTGATCAGCTGTAGTGCGGCCCTTTGAAGTGCCATGGCAATCATTTAAGGCCGTTTGCGGCTATATCACCACCAAGCGCTTCAGGGACAGAGAAGAGGAACAGCGAGGCATGGGCAGTGGGGGGCAGGGCAGGGATTTTTGCTACCGTTTCTCCGAACTACCTGCCCTCATCGCTACCGGATCCCGTGATCCGGTCCGAACCGGGAGCATTTCACCCCTGGATTGACCCGCTTATATACTTCATCCAATATCAGATGATGGAAGGGTTTGGAGGATGGATATGATAACCTGTTTGATAGAGAGTGGTCATCTGCCTATTCTACCTACCTGTGCCATTTAGGACTTCGGAAATGAGCAGCAACAAATTGTAATTATTTCAACTTCTCATTTTTTCTAATTAAATTCTGGAAGGTGATAAGTCAGAACTTCTGCCCCACATACTGCATCCATTTTATTCCAAACCTTTGGCTTTGCACAGTGTTCTTAAAAACTATTGCCTTTGTAATTTATATACTACCAAAACTCTCATTGTGTTTATCTGTTTGTCAGTTTGTACCTCATCTCAAATATATTATACTGCAACAATTATTGAATCCAGGTACATAAAATCTGCAAATTTAGAGAGTGCATAAAAAATCCATGAGCCATTACTCCCATGGAATTGAAATTTCCCTGGTGTTTAGACTGGTTTTATTCACAAAGTTGTGACTATTACAGCATCCCCGCAGTCATTTGATTCCGATTTCTAGCACTCCTTGCCAGCTTCCCACAAGTAATTGATTCAAAAAGTGGGAGGTAGAAACAACCAGACTCAAGCATGAAAAGTTCAATTAACTGTTTTATTGTTCAAACCTATATATAGGAATCTTCTCAGACTGACAGTTTGCCCTGGATGAGCTTAGATAAGGTTCAAAAGGAGGGGGGAGGGGCTGGGCTTCTCTCTGTTGTACCCACATAGAGATCCCAGACTAATTCCCCGTTTGACTCTTCCCCCTGGCTCAGCCAGTCTTTCTCCTACAAAAAAGAGCTGCTTAAGCACTTTTTTGAGAATTTGCATAGCAATGAGCAAGTTTCCATTCTTGTTTGTCTATGGATACATACAGCCCAGGAATGTCTTTGTTTTAAATGTGATAATGATAAATGTGTAGCTTGAGGTTTAGGCTAGGGGTCTCCAGCCTTGGCAATTTTAAGACTTGTGGACTTCAACTCCCAGCTTTGCTGGCTGAGGGATTCTGGGAGTTGAAGTTCACAAGTCTTAAAGTTGCCAAGGTTGGAGACCCCCTGTTTTAGGCAATATGTATCTGTAAAACTTAAAGAAAAGAAAACAATAAATACTAAGAGATCTGAACCACCTTTCCAAGGTGGAAAATTAAGACCCCCTTCCTCATCCAGGTCTCTTCTAGATATTTTGGCCAATGGCTATGCTGGTTAAGATGTTAAGAGCTGTTGCTTGGATTTTGGGGGAGTTTGCTTTAAAATACATGTAACATGTTCCAAAAGAAAAATGTACGGAATGTAGAAAACAAAGCAAGAGTGCTCATAGTTCTCATTCCTTAGCTTACATTGACATACATTTCCACCCCAACTTCTATAAAGAGATTAAAAAATCTGAGAAGGACACACACACACATCTATGCCTCCTTATTGCCTCTATATATGAAGACCAAAGACAAGTCTAGTGGATTTTTCACTTGGAGGCTGACCTAGAAGAAATAGTTTTCCTTTCCTCTTCCTCTTCCAGACCATGAATAGATGTATGGAAGAAATTAAAAAAAAAATCCATAAAAGAGAATAACATTATATATAACTTATTAATGTGCAGACATTCATCTTCTTAGGATCAATAGAGGAATGTGATTGACAATATATCTGGGACTTGTCAAAGGAAGCATTTTTGCTCCTGTGCAATTAATGTATGGAATCTTCCATTGCATAATACGAGGACAGACACAAGCTTTGGTATCTATTTTTAAAATGTGCATGGGAATGTAAGTAACCACCAGAACAATTAGCTATGCTAGGTAAGTGGGTCCTCTGTATTCTCTATGATGAGTAACACAATGGGTGATTTTTTTTGTTTGCTGGACAAAATCTAGTCTATTATCCTATTCAGTCTTTACCTATATGAGCTTGCCTTCCATCCTCCCTAGCCCATTCTAGCAGTCCTGGTTCATTGTCACTCCACATACTAGTAAAAAGAACTATTGAGCCACTGTCTACTGTCTACAATTCTTGGGTCTCTAGTTCCTTGACAGCAGAGGTTTTTAGAAAAGAGAGCACGAGAGAGTGGGAGAGGAAGAAAGAACAATGTGCAATCGGCATTGCATTAGAGATGGAAAAAGTACTTAACGCCAGCAACATTCATCAAGGCTGAATACATAAATGCCACAATTTTGAATAAGCCAAGCACAAGACAATGACAAAGGAAAGGCTCGTAGCTTCGGGAATCTCTATCATTTTCATTTGCTGCTGTCAGGAGCCTGTTTTTTGCCTCTCACTCTATCAGCCATTATAGCATTAATGAAGTAACCTCACATAGTTATTGACTGGGTTGTCAGCCTCCCTGCCTGATCCCTTAATAGAAACCATTGGTCTTCAGTTAAAAATGGGGTGAGCCGGGAGGTGCTGTGGGCATGTGCTGAATTTCAAGTGCACTCCTGAGGTTATCAGAGAGCTGTGAAATGCAAATTATTATATTTTTTAAACACACAGGTTTCATGCACCCGAGCAGATAAAATTGACAAATACAGTACCTTATGCATTACTAATAATGTCTCTAAATATACACCACGTATGTCCCTTCTCTGGGAACTTGACGGCAGGATTTCAATAAGTCAAAATGAGCAGCCAAAGCTCTAATTTGGCACATGAAGCATTTTGCCTGGACAAGCAAGACTCCCTTCACATATCTGACCTCCCTGCTCATGCCCATTTCCTCCAAAATGAATGACATAGAGCTGCCCTTGAAGGGCATTTGGAAGGTGCAACTGCTGCAGAATAAGGCAGCAAAGCCTCAAGCAGAACTCATTACACCTCTGGTCCATGAACTGCATTGGTGACCAGTGTGCTTTTGGGTGCAATTCAAGGCATTGGTAAGGCATTTATAGGTCACTATAAAGACCTATATGGCAGGGGTCTCCAACCTTGGCAACTTTAAGGCTTGTGGACTTCAACTCCCAGAATTCCTCAGCCAGTATTGCTGGCTGAGGAATTCTGGGAGTTGAAGTCCACAAGTCTTAAAGTTGCCAAGGTTGGAGACCCCTGCTATATGGCCTGGGACTGGGATATTTGACTGCCAACTCTCCCCCATTATATATACCCATCCCATCAGATCTGGTAGGAGGGGCATATCATGGATCCTTTCTACTAAGGAATGTCATCTGACGAGGCCCAAGAAGAGATCCTTGCCTTCAATGGTGTCTGCCTTTTGAAACTTCATTTTCCTGGACCTTACATTGACATGTACCCTTCTGGCCTTTAGAAAGCGCCTGAAGATTTTGTTTTGCCATCTTACCTGGGGATCTTGTAGCGATGGTATGGAGCCTGCTAAATTGCTATGTTGTTAGTGTATTGGACTGTACTCTCACATATTATTTTTAATCATTGTTTATTGTTTTTAATGTGTTTCAATCATTTTGATTGTATGATTTTGGTTATTTTTGTATTGTTTTGAGATTTAACTTTGTGAGCTGCCCAGAGTCATGTATGTGAGATGAGCTGCTATATAAATTGAATAACTACATACATGCATATTCATATCAGATACTGTATCTCTACCACTATTGCTATCTCTTTATCTGACATCAGTATTCATGTTTCCTCAACCAACAGGAGCCCATTCTTTTGTTGGATTCACATGCTTGATGACAAAGATTTTTCCTTCCCTCCTTTTATACTTTCCCTTCCACTTCTTCTCATAAAGCAATCCCAAGTCCCAGAACTAGTATATTACCATTTGTTATAAAGTGAGAGTTTGCAGAAGGTTTAAGAATTAATTTCTCCCAGCAGAAAATAAAATCAAGGGAGTAATTTCTAACACAGGACTATTCATCTCAGTGCTATCTATTGTGTACAATAATGTGTGAAAATGAATGGTCTCTTTTAATCTGAGTGGAAAGCTGTTTGCTGAGCTGGTGGCCTAAGTTTTGTATCTCAGTGAGGATATGGAGCTGTCACAAACTGTTCCATCGAGTGCAAGGTGGCATCAGTACTTGGCATTCTTAGATAGCTGCCAGAGCTTTTGATATAACAATGCCCACCTGCCACATCTTCTCTTACATGGTTCTTTTCCAAAGATAAATATGACAATGCAGATCTACTACTATTACTGCTGCTGTTGTTGATGGTGTAAATGAAAGTAATGTTCTCTTCTATATTTCTTTCTTGGCACTTACTATTCTTCCTTACTTTTTTGACTTTTCAAAATGTATATTGTTTTAAATATGTATGTGTGTGTGTGTGTGTATAGAAATAAGAAGTAGAATAACCAGCCTTAGAATAAGCAATGAAGGTATTGACGTTAGCAATAGTTTCTTCCTTATAGAATGTGCCATTAATAGTAAAGGAACAAGCAGTCAAGAAATATGCCACATGCATTTGGTAGAGCAGCCATGAAGACTTTGGAAAAGTTATTCAAATGCTCTGATGTGTCTATACCTACAAAGTTCAGAATTGTGAAATCTATGGCATTCTCTGTGACACACTATGGAAGTTGGTCTTTGAGCAAGTAGAATAGGAAGTGAATAGACTCTTTTGAATTTGGTATTGGAGAGGACTCCTGATAATACTATGGATAGCCAAGAAAATAAAGGTGTGATCAAACAAATCAACCCAGAATTCTTCATCAAAGCACAAATGACCAGGCTGAAATTATTCTACTTCAGACATATTGTGTGAAGAGCTTGCTTTCTGGAGAAGGCTCTAATGCTGCAAAAGGTGGAAGGAAAGAGAAGACAAGGAGAACCAACAGTAAGGTGAACGGATTCAGAGTGACATTAAGTGCACCATTGGAAGACCTGAAATACCAGATTAGAGACAAATCATCTTGGAGAAGATCTGTGTGCTCACTAGGAGTCACTAGGCTTCCTGACTCCTGTCGACTCTGGGCAGCTCACAATAAAGAAATTACAATAAAATAAATAAAAGATGGCAAATGTGACAGACCAGATGAACTAAAGAGAGAGGTCTTTCACTTTCTTTCCAAAGAGCTGGTTGTTCTTTACCACACTTCTGAACAACAATAGAATAACGCCATTTGGCTCCTGGGAGGAACATCATTCCACAGGGCAGGCACTGCTATAGATGAGATGTACTTTTAGAGTCCTGACAAACAAGCTTTTAATCAAAGCAACCTGGAGTTTGCCAACCATGCACCACTGAAGTACTCAGGCAGTTACTATGAAATATTGGTGATTCCTCAAGTAAATAGGCCCTAGGTCATGTACAGCTTTATAGATAATAATCAGTGTAATGTATCTTTAAATATTTTGGCGGGAAACAAGCACGTTGCTGATTGGTTGAAGCCGCCGGTTAGACTGTATATAAGGAGAGGTTTTTCCCCAGCCCGGTCGCTGGGTTCACCATATATTAAAGAGCTGTTGTCACTACCCTGGTCTCCAGCCTCGTTACTTCCCGAACTTAACAATCAGCACCTTGAAATGCACCTGTTAACAAACTGGCAATGAGTGCAGTTTGCAAAGCAGAAGTGTTACATGGGCATATCAAGGCATGAACATCACTGTTGCATCCTAAACCAGCTACATTAAGACCGAATTGCAGAAGATAAGCTGTGAGGTGACCAGATCATGAGTGACTGTCTGAAGGATCCTCAGATCTACAAAAGGACTTACCTGGTACAGCAGATGAGTTATGCAAACCTAAAACTGCGTTTACCAGTTTTCCAATTGTACTGTTTGTAATCACCTTGCACAAGTACAATTCCTAAACTAAATAACACACATTCTGTGCTGATGCATCTGATTCCTTGTTATAGACCTGTGATGACAAATCTATGGCACGCGTGCCACAGGTGGCACGCAGCAACCTCTCTGTGGGCATGCAAGCTGTTACCCAAGTTCAGCTCAGCCATGCATGCGCGCATGCCTCCCGCCTGCCAGCTGGTCATCAGGTCACTGCCACTCATGCAGGGGGCGGGGCACATGCGGGGGGCTGAGTGCGCATGTGGGGGCATGTGCAGGGGGCCACGTGTGCATGTGTGGGGGGTTGCAAATGCATGCACAGGGGTGGGGCGCATGGAGGGGGGCTGTGTGCACATTGCATTTTGGGGGTTCGGGCACATGTACTTTGGGCATTCGGTCTGGAAAAGGTTAGCCATTACTGTTATAGACTTTGCTTTCTGTTTTCTGGTGAGTTTTATTGATCTGCAATACTGATTTGGTTATCAGTTCAGTCACTGGACTGCAAAGGCATACATAAAACTTGACATTGCTAGTGATATCTACTTGAGTCACTATTTGATTCTTCGTTGGTGTGGAGGCTCTTCCGTATTTAAACATTTTCAAATATAGTTTTAGTTCAAAAAGACTCCTTCTTACAACTTTGTAGAACTTTGTTACTCGATATAAACTATACTAAACTTGATGGACCATTAATCTGACTTGGTCTAATACATCTTAACTAGGCTCCTTTATTATTTGTTTTTTTTTTCTGAAAAAAAAATCTGTATTATTTTATATAGAAAAAACCCAAAGGCTTTGATAAAATACAATCAATAAAACAGCACATAACAATTTCACTCATGCAACATGTTGTTACAGACTGCAGGCATTTGTGGAGCTGTTCTTATTTCCTGCTGATTGGTGATATGCAGCTGTGTTTTTCAAAAATGCCCCAGTTTGAAGTTTTGTGAGGTTTCTTTTCCCCACTGATCCCAAATGGAGAATTTCTGATAACAGAGGTATTATTTCTGACCTGCTGCAAAGTGAATTGCCCATGATCCATAGTGATGAAGTTCACCTTATGGGGACCTCAATCCGCTGCTGCTATCTGCCAAAGAGAGATGGCACAGCCACTCTGCCATAGAGAAGAGAAGCAGGATGCTGCTTAGAGCTTCATTTCAAAGAGTCCCTTAAATCAAAGCCCCAGCAAAGCAAAAGCCTCCCTTTGAACAGCTGCCCAGCCCTATTTCAAATAAGCTGCTGATCGAGATTAAGAATAGCGAAGCTCCTGCACAAAAGGCAGGCTTAGAAGAAGTGTTGGGGACTCACTCAAGATCAGTGTTTCTTCACTGTGGCAAATTTAAGGTGTGCGGACATCTGGCTGGGGAATTCTGGGAGATGAAGTCCACACAACGTTGTGAAATACTTTCACCAGAAAAATGCTGCAGGAGGCCATGCAGGCCGAGAACGGGGCATGGGAGGCTGGTGGGCTCCCTCATGCCCCATTTTGGCCAGCAAAGTGCTGGAGGAGAACTACAGTGCTGATATGGCCCTTGAAGAAATTCAGTTTGACACCCCTGCCATAAACAAATAAAATTACTCCTCCTTTTTGAATGAAATTCAATGGTGAAAAAGGTAAGGTTCTACATTTAGACAAGAAAAACAAAATGCACAGGTACAGTATATGTGGTACCTTGCTCAATAGTGGTGACTGTGATAGGGATCTTGAAGTCCTAGTGGACAATCACTTAAATATAAGCCAACAGTGGGCTGCAGCTGCCAAAAAAGCCAACACAGTTCTAGGCTGCATAAACAGAGGGATAGAATCAAGATCACGTGAAGTGTTAATACCACTTTATAATGCCTTGGTAAGGCCACACATGGAATATTGCATCCAATTTTGGTTGCCATGATGTAAAAAAGATGTTGAGACTCTAGAAAGAGTGCAGAGAAGAGCAACAAAGATGATTAGGGGACTTGAGGATAAAACATATAAAGAACGGTTGCTGGAACTGGATAAGTATAGTCTTATGAAAAGAAGGACTAGGGTTGATGTGATAACAGTGTTCTGATATCTCAGGGGTTGCCACAAAGAAGAGGGAGTCAAACAATGGTGAAATTCATTTTTTTTTACTACTGATTATGTGGGCATGGTTTGATGGGCGTGGTGTGGCTTGGTGGGTGTGGCAGGGGAAGGATACTACAAAATCTCCATTCCCTCCCTACTCCTGGGGGAAGGATATTGCACAATCTCCATTCCCACTCCACTCTGGGGCCAGCCAGAGGTGGTATTTACCGGTTCTCTGAACAGCTCAAAATTTCTGCTACTAGTTCTCCAGAACCTGTCAGAACCTGCTGGATTTCACCCCTGGAGTCAAACTATTCTCCAAAACACCTGAGGATAGAACGAGAAGCAATGGGTGGAAACTAATCCAGGAGAGAAGCAACTTAGAACTAAGGAGAAATTTCCTGACAGTTAGAACAATTAATCAGTGGAACAATTTTTCTCCAGAAGTTGTGAATGCTCAAACACTGGAAGTTTTTAAGAAGAGATTAGATAACCATTTGTCTGAAGTGGTGTAGGGTTTCCTGCCTAAGCAGGGGGTTGGACTTGAAGACCTCCAAGGTCCCTTCCAACTCTGTTATTCTATTCTTCTTTTAAAAAAACTTGTTATTTGCAAAAGCATCATGAACATATGTCAGTAGGCACCGTATACTGCTGAATTAGTACAATATGGCAAAATTATGTTGGTTTACAAAGTAGTCTCTTTATAGATTAGATCCAAGATTTCATAGAACAGTTTGAGCATACTTTGAGTAAACCTTGATTGTACTTGTGCACATTGGCCAGAATATATCAAAATTGACTAGTACTGTGCTCATTGGCAGGAAAAGCTGCGTGTGTCAGGACTACATTTAAGGCTGGTAACTCTCTTCTTTAATCCTACAAAAAAGGAAACAAAGATGTGAAAGTCAAAATAGATAAAACTATAAATATTGCCACAAATGTTCATTTTAATGGCATTGAAGGTATGACTTCCATAGACTCACAAAAGGATACATTCAATGATACATCAGGAAAATGGAGGCATCTTTCTGTTGATTACCAATCCCAAAGAAACAGAGTGGCTTCTGAGATTGAGGGCTCTAACTCCCACCCTGCTTTCATTAGTGCCCCATTGTCTTCCTCCAGAAAGAGCAAATTTATTTATCCAGGGTTAGGACATCAAAGGCATGGCACATTCTAACTGGGAGCACAATACACCTGCTGAAGTGCAAATGCTTCTGACTCAATCACTTCTTTTATACATACTTACTCCACAAAACACACTCAAAGCAGTTTCTACATTAAGACTACAGGCCTCACGATGCACTGTAACTGATTCATCTTTCACAAGACTTTTAAGGATTTTAAGTATAAAACTCATAGGTTCTTTACACTCGCACACATACTCATGCATAGACACAGAATTTTAGGTTTGGAATGTAATGCAGACATAAGCAATTCTTATTACGGAAAGTAGATTTCCTGGAAATATAGTTGCTGAGCCCAGATGGGGTGTGTTTAATGCAGTTTGACTGGACTGGACTACAGAGGCAAGTCCAGTCTGGTCCAAGAATACTGGGCAACAAATAAAACAGCCTTTCCCAACTTGGTACTCATCAACTGTGGGGCTATGAGAGCTCCAAACTCTGCCTGGGAATTTTAAGAATTATCCTGTGAACATATCTGAGGGGCTACCAAAGTGGAGGGGGTCAAACTATCTTTTAAAGCATCTGAAGGCTAGACAAGGAATAATGGATGGAAACTGATCAAGGAGAGATTCAACCTAGAAATAAGGAGAAATTTTCTGACAGTGAGAACTGAGAACAATCAACCAATGGAACAACTTTCCTTCAGAAATTGTGGGAACTGTTATGTTCGGGCAATGAAGAGGCAGGAGACGATACAAGTGACAACAGCTGTTTGGTTTATTGTGATCCCAGCAAAACCAACAGGCAAAAACCCCTCTTTAAATACTATTTTGGCTGAGGCATCAGCCAATCAGCAACGTGCATATTCCCGCCCAAATTTCCCTCCTAAAGTTCAAATACATTACACTCCTTCCCTCCCAGAACGCATTGTACCACTATTTACATTGAATTTGCATGTTATTTTTCCACATAGTCACGCAGTTAGACAGGGCGTCTCCTAACTCTTTCTGACCTGCGCAATTCATTCTCTGGGAGTGAGTCAAGCTGGTCGGAGGGACTGTTTGTTCCTCCCAGCTCCTCTTCTGGGCCATCCGGCCCTGGATTATTGGCAGAGTCGTCCCTGCTGTCTTCTGGAGGAGCCGGTTGGCGTCGCTGGACTTCTTCATACTCAGCTAAGTCCTCCGATCGCCTCGGGGTTGAGTTAGCTGTTGGTTCAAATATTGGGTAGTCAGGGTCTGGCTGTTTGGTTTCTGGATTATTTTGTACTCTTTTTCGTAATTGATCTATGTGGCGTCTCCACACTGGGCCATCCCCCATGTCCACTACATATGGTTTCGGGCCTGTTACTCCTATAATTGTTCCCTTTAGCCACGCTGGGCCTTCACTATAGTTATGTGCCCATACTGGGTCACCTGTTGTCATTGCTCTGGTTTTTCCTTTTGTACCTTGGTACCCATCAGGGGAGTATGTTGGGTTTAACCGATCTAGGGGGCACCTGAGTCTTCTATCCATCAATAACTCTGATGGGCTGCGGCCAGTGGTCACACAGGGAGTTCTATGTTGTACTGCCAAGAAGGTATCAATTTTGGATTGCCAATCTCCTGGGCTTATTCTAGATAGCGCTTCCTTGGCACTGCGAATGAAACGTTCTGCAAGTCCGTTCGTCGCCGGGTGGAAAGGCGCCGAGAGGACATGTCGGATGCCCTCTTCGGCTAAGTACCCCTCAAACTGGGTGGCCGTGAATTGTGGGCCGTTGTCGGACACTAGAGTGTCGGGCAACCCGTGTGTTACAAATAGATGCCTCAATACTGTGATTACGGCTTCCGCGGTTGTGGTTTTCATGAGCAAAATTTCTAACCACTTCGAGTAGGCATCTACCACAATTAAAAAGGTCTGCCCATGGAACGGCCCGGCAAAATCTATATGGATCCTGGACCAAGGACCCTGGGGTTTCTCCCAATCCCTTATGGGGGCTGTTGGGGGTAGTGGCCTTGATTCTTGACATGCTTGGCATTTCCCTACCCGGTCGCTAATGTCTTTATCCATTTGTGGCCACCACACGTAACTCCTCGCTAGGCTTTTCATCCTTACAATCCCCGGGTGGCCCACATGTAATAGTTCCAACACATGCCCTCATAATTTCATCCAGAATAACCACTCTATCCCCCCATAACAGACAACCCCCTTGTACCGACAGTTCCGCACGTTTTTTTGCAAAGTCTTTGAACCGATCCCCCGGTGCAGTGGGCCATCCCCTCTGCACCCAACCGATCACAGTTCTTATGACAACGTCTTTGTAAGATGCCCTAGTCACTTCCGTAGATGTGACTGGGCCAGAGTCCAAAGAGTCAATTAGTAAGACGGGCGTCCCTGGGGTCAAGTCTTTGATAGTCTCTGGTAAAGGGCATCTACTTAGAGCGTCCGCATGTCCCAATTCCTTGCCCAGACAGTGAGACAGTTTGTACGAGTATGCTGCCAGGAAAATAGTCCAACGGGTCATCCTGGGTGATAATGCAACCGGTGTTGGACGGTCCCCCGCCAAGAGTCCCAAAAATGGTCTGTGGTCTGTGACTATTTCGAATTGCTGCCCAAATAGATACTCGTGGAATTTTTTAACCCCAGAAACTATGGCCAGGGCCTCCCTGTCTAGTTGGCTGTAGTTCCTTTCCACTGTGGACATCGTGCAGGAAAAATATGCTATAGGGGCTTCTGATCCATTCGGTAACCTATGGCTGAGAACAGCCCCTACCCCGTAGGGTGATGCATCACAAACTAGTACTAGTGGCAGCGTCCCATTGTACTGGATTAGGAGGCTATCGCTGGACAAGAGATTCTTAACGGCCTCAAATGCCTTAGCCTCAACCCTGCCCCAAGTCCAAACAGCTTTTTTCGCTAGCAGTTTATGTAGCGGTTCGGCTACCGTTGCCTTATTTTTTAAAAATACCGCATAGAAGTTTACAAGCCCCAAAAATGCTTGTATTTCTGTCTTGTTTTTTGGGGCAGGAGCCTTTCTAATGGCTCGCACTTTGCTCTCAGTTGGGTGGATGCCTTCTCTGTCTATCCGGTAACCCAGGAATTCTACAGATTCAACTCCTATCTGGCATTTGTTGAGTTTAACCTTAAGCCCCGCAGACCTGAAAATGCCCAAGACCTTCCGCAGTTTGACCCCTAACTCTTCTAAGTTCTCTGCTGATACCAGTACATCGTCGAAATATGGAACTACTCCCGGTAGACCCTGTAGGAGTCGTTCCATTAGGTTTTGGAATAACCCGGGGGCTACACTAACTCCGAACTGAAGTCGAGTGCATTTAAAAGCGCCTCGATGTGTGACAATCGTCTGCGCTTTGGCTGTGCCATTGTCTACTGGTAATTGGTAGGCTTGAGCCAGATCGAGTTTGGCGAAAACCTGTCCTTGTCCTAACGAGTGCAACAAATGTTGCACTATGGGAACGGGGTATGCACTCTTTTGCAATGCTTTGTTAAGCGTCGCCTTATAGTCAGCGCAAATCTGGACTGATCCGTTTGGTTTGACTGGGGTCACTATTGGTGTCTCCCATTTTGTGTGGTCGACGGGGACTAGTATTCCCTGGCTTACTAGTTTGTCTAGTTCCCTGTCAATCTTGGGCTTTAGGGCAAACGGGACCCTCCTAGCTTTTAATCTGATAGGGGCCACCTGGGGGTCCAAATTGAATGAGATGGGGGTCCCCACGTACTTGCCCAGGCAGTCTTGGAAGATGTCCTCGAATTCTTTCAGCAATTCATCCTTCAGGTTGACTCCGTTTCTGTAAACCCCAGTTACTTCCATGCCCAAGGCTCTGAACCAGTCCAGACCTAGCAAACTGGGTAGGTTTCCATCTATGATGGTGATCGGTAGGGTTTTCTTTAAGTGTCCATATTTCACTCTGACGGACGTGAGTCCTCGAACAGGGATTCGGTTTCCCTGGTAGTCTTGCACTCTCAGCTTTTGGGTTTGCAGCTGGCGTTTCGCGACGTCTGGCAGGTCCCTCGCGATGGTATCCCAAGACATAATCGTGATTGATGAGCCGGTATCCACCTCCATCTTACACGGCACTCTTTCGATGTACGTCTTGGTGAATATCTTCTTTTCTATCCATGTCGATGCGTGGCCCACTCTTACAGTGGTCTGATTCAACTTCGCGCCCTTTTTGAATGGACCAATCCCTGGCCGTTTCACTGATCTGGCGCTCTGCTGATTGGCTGGTTTGAATTTTTGGCGGGAAGGTTGAGAGGCTCGGCAGGCCTGAGCTATGTGTCCTTTCTTTTCACACCGCCGACAAATTGCGTCTTTGAACCTGCAATTTTGTCGTTGGTGTTGGCCTCCGCAGCTCACGCACTCATCCTGGTCGCCTCTCTCTGGCCTCCCGGTGTGGAAAACCTCTTCCTCTTCTTCACCCTCCGATTCGGCCTGGATTTCCTCGCTGTGGACTGGCGTTGTTTTCGCCCGGCATTTGGCGTGTTCAGCTTTTGTAAGGTTTCCGCTGCTTTGGTGGACATCTCGTGTGCCCTGGCATCATTTAGGGCTATCGCCAGGGTTAGGTTGCTTTTCGACAGCAGCTGCCTCTGTAGTCGGATGTCCCTGACCCCACAAATGAGTCCTCCAAATCTCTGTACTCACAGTGGTTTGCGGCTTTCCCTAACGCGGCCATGTACACGCTTATCGATTCGCCCTCTCGCTGAACCCTTTGCCTCAACTCGAACCGTTGTACAAACTTTGATGGCACCAGCGCGTAGTGTGCTCGTAGTGTCGTCTGTAGCGTTTGCCATGGCACCGACTGTACCGGCGTTGGTTCCAACAGCGATTTGGCGGTATCGAAGACTTCTGGTCCGCAGTGGCTCAGGAAGTAAGCGCCCTTCCGATTATCCAATACTCCTTGCAGTTCATTCGCTTCGAGGAAGCACTCGAAACGAGCCATGTACGACTCCCATTTCTCCTTGGCTGGGTCAAATGGCACTGGCGGCATATAGCTTGACATCGCTATGTATCCGCCCTTGATACTGGCTGGGTTTGAAAATCTGTTACTCCTTCAACTCTTTTCCTAGTCTCACTGCCTCAACATCCCACCTTCATTGCCAATGTTTTGTTCGGGCAATGAAGAGGCAGGAGATGATACAAGTGATAACAGCTCTTTGGTTTATTGTGATCCCAGCAAAACCAACAGGCAAAAACCCTCTTTAAATACTATTTTGGCTGAGGCATCAGCCAATCAGCAAAGTGCATATTCCCGCCCAAATTTCCTTCCTAAAGTTCAAATACATTACAGGAACTTCATCACTGGAAGCTTTCAAGAAGAGACTAGATTGTCATTTGTCAGAAATGGTGTAGGGTCTCCTGCATGGGTGGCGGGATGGACTAGAAGACCTACAAGGTCTTTTCCAACTCTGTTAACCTGTTAAATATCTGGTGGATACTTGTTTGTCAAAAGTTTATCCAGAGAATAAATCCATAATAAAATTAAGCTTCCAGTCAAAATTCTGAGATGGTAACACACATATACAGTAGCTTTTAACTTCAAAGGTTACACACTTAACATACAACCCAGCCACTCATAATGTTAATAAAACACAGAATAATGTTGATAAATTGCCTGGATCAAGTACATGGTGACTGAAATAATCAGAATACAATATGTGCACCCTAATTCTTTTCCAAAAGGAAGAAATTAAGCTGGAGAAATATTTGCTTGATTAAATATCAACTTTTGGAAATCTATAACCAGAACAGCATTCTTTTAAAAGTGAAAATGAATTCCTTATGAGGAAAGTCAAATATACAAAGTTAGTAAGAAAAGCCAGGAAGGATTAGGAGGAGAAACTAGCTAAATGATATAAAAATAATTTTAAAATTAGTCTTAATAAAGCAATACACACATTTTCAAGTGTATAATCACAGCAAGGAAAAATGAGTAAAAGTTGTAATAAAAAAGTGGCTGACATTATGTTATGAATTGCTGTTGTTTTTACTGTATGCTTTATGACTTTCATGAGATGTAAACTACAGTACCTGTAATCTTTGGGCAGATAAATATATGAATAGGAAATAAACAGTAGCAGTAACTGTATTAGTTGTAATAGTAGTAGAAATAAATTTGAAGGATGGTCAGAAACAAAAATAAAGTACTATTTCATATAATACCTTACTCATGAATGAATCCATGCATATTTTTTTCTGAGAAACAATTGCAGGATTTAATTTCTAGGTGCAGTAATTTGACTTGGCAATCCTTTGTCCCAAGTTAAGCACTGCTGTAGTTTAACTTATTGCAAAGCTGGAAGTGACATCCTGAGGCCCCAAAGAGCCAATTGGCTATGTAATAGGAGAGTCAAACTTTCTGCTGAATTGGGAAGCAGATGCAAGGAGAAAGGGCCAAACTACACAAAATCCCTCAGTCCTGTTTGTGGTTGCAACCTATATGTGATACTCTGATAAGCAGCAACAATAATCCTCTTAATGGCTGGAATTGCTGTTTTTCTCTCAATCCTTCATATAATGCCACTAGCATTTCACACAGAAAGCTTCCAAGAGGGAATAAGGAAGAGAAAAGGTGCTGTCAGAGAGGACCAATGTGTTTGCTTGCTTGTTTGTTTGTTTTCCCTTGGAATACTCCCTACAGCAATGTATTACAATCTTTGGAAGAGCTTTTCATATGGAAATGCTGGCTTCCAAATAGAGTGCAAGCTCCAGTATCAAGCTCACCAATTCCTCAAATTTGTTCCACCTGCTTTTAACCACTTGCAAATGGGGAAACAGAATGGGGTAGAGGACTGAATACTGGCTTCTACTGGTGAGGCTAATAGACCAATGATGCGACTCATATAAGACAGATTTGTTTCACAGTATTGATATCCACAGCATGGACACTCATTTAGATTAGCTACCAAAGCCACAGCCTGTGAGAATTAGAATTGCTTTGGCCTCAGATGTTCTTTCCCTAAGGACTATTCAAATGTGCATTTTTAGAAAAACAAAAGAGCAGTGGTAGAATATTAATGCAAAAAATCCTTCTAAACATTTGAAACACTTTAAGCAAAAGCAATCAATGTATACATTCTTGGAATCTCCTTTAAATTTGTCCACACACCTTCATTTTTCTTTCCTTAAACAAAAGAAGAGCATTGTTGCTAGCAAACCAAAAATATTTTTCCTGCATTCAACAAACTCTTTTGTGTCCTGAAGATCCCGTTTATCATGCCAACAGCCTCACTGCTTGTGATTTGTATATTAAAAAGATTTTAATTGCTCAGGTAAGTATCTGCACCTGTTAGGACACTGTATATTAGAGCACTTTATTTTAATCTTTTACATTATAGGGCGCAATTCACCCATAAAATTATTCTCTATACAATTATAGCACAGTTTTGCTGAGGTAGAAAGTGCAACTTAACAGTTTGGTTGGGCTCATTATTATTAAAATCATGGAAATTAGGATCATTACATAGCAGTTGTGTAGTTAACTCCTGGTCATGCCTTTCCCTTTACAGTACAAACACTGACAGGGATATAAATGAATTGTTACATTGGCAATATTCAGAATTAGATCTGCTATATCAGACAGTAGAAAAACAGATGATTTCCACCAGCTAGGGAATATCTTCTTAAAGCCAAGGCTTTGTTCTTCATGCAGAAGCTGTCATGGCAGATTTCCATGTGCCCTAAACAAAATGCATCTCTCATTTTGTATTGGAATCCTGCATGAAAATCCTTCTTGTTTCTGGGGACAACAACAACAAAAAAAAACAATTCCCAAGCTGTTAATAATACAGGGCTCATGGTACTGTTGCTTCAGGGCATGGGAGCATAGTGTTTGAATTTATCAATCTGCCTAATTTATGGGGTTGATACCTTCATTCCTTGCCCCACCACCATCTGATGTTCAGTGCCTTAACAACAGGTTCTAGCCTCTCACAATATCTCCCCTTGCCAGGTCCACATTTAAAGCTTATTCCCAGGCCAAAATCTATTCCCCCTCTCCCACCATTTCCCTAGCACAGGGGTGTCAAACTCAATTTGAGGCCTGCATCAGGGTTGTGTTTGACCTCAAGGGGCTGAGGTGGGCATGGCCAGCTCAACACCACTTGTGTCCAGGGTGCCTGTGGTGGGCTGAGTGCTCTGCAGTGAAAAATGGGTTCCCAACTCCTTTTTCACCTGCAACAGCCTCCTGTAACCTTCTGCCAGTGAAGACGAAGCTTGGGAGGGCTGCATGCAGCCCTCCCAGACTCCATTTTCACTGGCAGAGGCACCACGGGCTGGTGTTTCACTGTTTCCAGGGTAGTCCTGCAGGCCAGATCTAAGCACCTTGAGTTTGACACCCCTGCCCTAGCAGATCTCATAATGCTGAGCAATAATTCATAACCAACCAGTACAAAGAAATAATTGTTCCTCTGTTAGAGTTTAAACTCCTTCCTACTACAACCTAGTGCTAAGGAGAAATTGTGAGAACAATGAACCAGTGAAACAGTTTCCGTTCAAGGAAGTGAAAGTGCTTCACCACTGGAGGCTTTTAAAAAGAGACTGGACAGCCATTTGCCTGGAACGGTACAATTGCTTGAGCAGGGAGTTGAACTAGAAGATCTCCAAGGTCCCTTCCAATTCTATTATTCTGTTATTCTACTGTTTAGACCAAGGGTCTCCAAACTTGGCAACTTTAAGACATGTGGACTTCAACTCCCAGAATTCCTCAGCCAGCCAGCTTTGCTGGTTGAGGAATTCTGGGAGCTGAAGTCCACAAGTCTTAAAGTTGCCAAGTTTGGAGACCCCTAGGTTAGACCAATACTGTTACTGTGAGGACCAATAGGACTGAAGCAAATCACATAATTTGCATCCACAATATCATTTGCCTCCTCCCCCTATGGATGTCACTGATTTCCCTAACAGCAGTTATGTTCTATCACTAGTATGTGTGTTCTATGCAGATTATTGCAGGAAAGCTGTTATGTCGGCACAGGCAGGAAGAGAGGATTTAGGAAAGTTCTAGAGGCAACTTCATAAGTTGAGTCTTCCATAAGACATGGCTTTCACAATGCTTCAAGTTACTTTATTTGACAACTTTGAGCGATGTTTTGACAGTTTGTATCTGAGCATTTTATGTAAGAAGAGGACACTTAAAGGAAGTTTAAGAAGAAATATTAAAAATTATGAATATGAACCCTGAAGAGTTTGAGCATCTTTCAGCCATCAGGAATTTTATTAAACGATAAACAAAATCCATTCAAATAGAACTGGCTAGATAAGTGTATCTTTACATTATATGCCTAATTTCAGGAGTTTCACATGATGATAGAAATAAAAATTCTTCTTCTGGGAGACTTCATCCCAGTCAAGACAAAGCAGATCAATAACTTTATTGGTTCAATTCAACCCCTGGAGTTATACCTTTAGTTCCCAGCATTCCTCTTTTGGGGTGGATTTGACTCTCTGTTTTAGTAAGAAACATGTGTGCACAAGAAAGCGAATCAGAAACGTCAAGCAAAAAGATAAATCTTTTTCTTACAAAGCTGCTGAACCCTCTGAAGCATATTGCTTTAATTATAACTATCATTTGTGTTTTGAGTTTTGAAAAAGAAAAGAAATGAAAAGGTTCTTTTTCTTTCTATGTATGTATTTTAGTAAACATGCTCTTTTCCTCAAGCATTGTATGAATTAATGAACAGAAGTAGGAGAAAAAAAACCCTGAGCTTTTCTTTGAAGCTCCATAGTCAAACAAAGAAAAAAAAAACCCAGGATGGTGAATTTAAGGAGAATAACCTTTTGGCGTATTGTATATTACAACAGACCTTTTATTTTTATTTTTTCAGGAGGTGATTGAAATGTACCATGCCCCTTCTTTGAATTAATATTTATATTCTACTGGACAGAACACAAATGGAAAAAATGTTAAAGCATTACAAAAATCAGAAAACATGAAAACACCTCCTGAGGCTAACAAGAAAACTTGTCATAAGCCTTGTAATTCACAATTCAGTTATCAAAACAATACTCAGGGACACCCCAATTCTTTATAGAGGCTCATGTGGGAATAACAGTTGCTCAGAGAGTAAAAGCAGGACCAATTTTAGACTCAGGTTGAGGAGGCACTGGCTTATGGTGCCAAAGTATAGAGAGGCCAACCATGCCCCTTCTTCCAAATCATTCTAAAAATGCAAATCTTTGCATCTATTGGAGGAGACACTATCAGTCCAGGTAGCTAGAAGCAGCTTATATCTTTGAGCTTTCATTGAATAAAAGTGACATGTGAAATTGAATAATAATTCTTCCAATAATGTTGTTGTTGTTAGTTGCAAAGTCGTGTCTGACCCATTGCGACCCCATGGACAACGATTGTCCAGGCCTTCCTGTCCTCCACCATCCTCTGGAGTCCATTTAAGCTCACGCCGACTGCTTCAGTGACTCCATCCAGCCACCTCATTCTCTGTCGTCCCATTCTTCTTTTGCCCTCAATCTTTCCCAGCATTAGGCTCTTCTCCAGTGAGTCCTTCCTTCTTATTAAGGGGCCAAAGTATTTGAGTTTCATCTCCAGGATAAACCAGTGTAAATATATCCCAGGTTATGGTGATGGTTGGTAGCCCACTTGGAAGAAAAAATAGATTTCTTTTTGATCCAGACAATCTGTTTTAAACACTTTAAACCTAATCTAGGAATTCCTACAGTAGTGAGAAAGTTGTAACTAATTATCAGTTATCCCCAAATTAGAATGTTTAATGTTTTGAAAGCAACTCTTGGGTCTCAGCAACACCCTAAAGCTCCATGTACTTTGGAGTGATCACTTTAGAACACCATTTTCTCCTGTGGGGACAAATACAATTGGATGGTTCTTTTCTACAGCCCAGCCAATGTGTGTGCTTTTCTGGAGTGGAAGAAAGTAACTAATATTACATGGGGCTGGGTTTCACATTTTGTCCCTCTAAATTTGTCTGCCCAGTAATGTTTACTAAGGTTTGATGGGACATGACTTCATTTTATTCTATAAATTGATCAAAATGACATCTGGGGCACCTCTGGGCAAAAAAACTGAAACATGATATGTGTAAACTGCAATCAGGTACTCCATTTTCCCTGTCAAAAATGACTACCTTGATCTTTGATACATTAATTTTCAGATCAATGTTCCTTGTTGCATTATGCAATCTGTCTAACATTCACTTCAAATAATTCATGTATTCAGCCGACAACATGGCACTGTCTGCTTACAGAAGTATATGTATTTTCTCATTCCCAACCCACACACATATTACATCACTATAAGCACTTTTTAGGTATTTCTACATATAAACATTACATACCTATGGGGAAAGCATACATTCATCTACTATGAACGAATCATGGACGAATCATTAAACTTTCTATATATTTAAATGTATTATTTTCTTCCATTTTAACTTTCTTGTCCTGCCTTCAATAATCTGTCTTCAATTTCATATTTACACAAAAATTTGTACAATTCAAGTCTATTCATTTCATCATAGGCTTTACTTAACATTTTTTTCTTTCTCACATTGATACACTTTTCAGTGAACTTCTAAATAGCAAAATCTGATCTAAATCCCCTCTGTCTCACATAAACTTTCTAAACTTGGTTCACTGTCGCCTCTCGTAGTCCTTCAATATAAACAATAACTTTTATAGCACAATTCTATCCTTCAATACACAAATCTCTAAAATATTTCTTTCAGCATTTCCTCACTTCAATTTCATCCCAAATTATTTAATAATTTTTATTTTAAAATTCATCATTTCTGTTGAAGACATACCCACTTCCGAAACATTTTTATTTCTGTCAAAATTGCATTACAACTTCATATCTTCCATTTATAAATCCTAAGCATTCCTTGGTCCCTTTGATTACGTTTTTTTGCGAGTATATTTTGATTAAAAGAATCAGAGAGACATTCTGGAAAATGGACTCATTTCAGTAGGAAAAAAAAGGTTGTTTTGCTAGGTGGCATGAATGGATTGGTGAGAGTGAGATGTGAGTTCACAGGAAAATGATTGAGCTATGTGAAGATCCAAGAATGAAAGAGAATCACAATGGTGTATTTTTACTTAGGGAAGGAATGTTTGTTCTAAATACATAAGGATATTCATATTAAATATAACAAAGGAATAAATGTAAATCTAAATTAATTATTGATTTTATTATTTGATCAAAAATCGAGATTATTTGAGCAAGATACACGGCTGATGAGATATTCTCATGGGGATATTGATAATGTTGATGTCCTCATAGCAACATAACAGATGTTGTTAAGACACATTTTTTAGTGTTAAGAATGGATCTTGGGAAAAATGAATGTGGAAGAAAGAGAAAAAAATAGAGTGAAAATATGAACAGTGGAAAGAAAAGCATGAGTTTTCTATGAAGAAGTGTTATAAAATAGAAGAATCTGATAACAAATGAAGGGAAATGCATATAAAAAAAGAGGGTGCAAAAGTTGCCTGAGTCAGAATGAAAAATATAATGCTACAATGCTATAGAAGTATGTGGAGTTAATTAGGAAGTATGAAGAAGGAAATTTGGTGAAATGAAATAATGAAAACTATGAATGAGGGGAAAATGCAAATAAGATCAGGATTACTAAAAAAAAAAAAAGAAGAGGACAAGAGGATTCCTACCTTGATATGCACTCACAATTTAGATGACATCAGTTCATGCTTTCCAAATTGTACTCCTTATCTTCATAATTAAACTTACAGCTCAAATCCTATATTCATCAATTCTACTGCAAAAGATCCAATTACTTTCACATCTATTACATCTTTTTTCTTTGTTAGTTTGGAGACACAACTTTTTACTTGCTTATTTGCTCTTTACCAGGCACTCTTCTTAGTTTGCTTGTATTCTTCCACTTATTATTTATGGGAACATAAGTATTATCTTTCCTCTATATCAGGGATATCAAACTCACATCATCATGGCGGCATCACATGGCATATCGGGACTTTTTTCTTCTCCGATAAACTGGGCATGGGTGTGGCCAACACATGACACATCTGGCCTGTGGGCCACGAGTTTGACAGCTCTGATCTACCTTAACCATCATAAATTTGGTCAACTGATACATTCAGGTTATGCTTTTTAGTAAAACAAAGAAGATACAGAATAAGTTCTGTCCCAATAATAGTCCTTACCAAGGGCAAAATCCAACAGGTTCTGGAGAACCAGTAACGGAAATTTTGAGTAGTTCAGAGAACCAGCAAATACCACCTCTGGATGGTCCTAGGAGTAGGGAGGGAATGGGGATTTTGCAATATCCTTTCCCCAGGAGTGGGGAGGGAATGGAGATTTTGCAGTATCCTTTCCCTGCCATGGCCACCAAGCCATGCCCACAGAACTGGTAGTAAAAAATTTTGAATTTCACCACTGGTCCTTACAATTCTGAATTGTACCCTCTAACTGTAAGGCCATTACTACCTGACTTTGGCACATTTTAGCCAAGAAATAATAACAATATCAATATTACAAGGGCAACCAAAACCCATTTTAGCCCATACATCCTGTTCATGCTGTTCTATGCATGATAAAATATTTAATCTAGATTCTACCTTGCTTGCCAACTCACTGCTGCCTCTATACAGAGAAGAATGAGGTATATTACTCAGAATGCAAACTGACTACTGCCAAATATTATTAAAAGGACATGAATAATGTGTGGGTATATGTGTCTGTAATAGTCTGATTGGCCAAATTAACTTGCAGCTGCATTTTGTATAATACATCTTTGCCCTAAAGGACAGCATATACAAAACAGCCTTTGAAAGTTTATTGTGCACTTTGCTATTCGTTTAAAGAGAAATTAATTTAATTCCCTCCTTTCTCAATTCCGTCTCCCCTAAATTTTCCCTTTAAAATGTGGGGTAGGGAGGAAGAGATGAAAACCTAATTCCTTCTCCCCCTTGCCATATCTTTAAGACTCTAAAATTCAATAGGGATTTCGATATCAAGAGACAAACTATTTTATAGAAGGGGTCTCTCAGTGAACACTTAACTACGTGGATCACAGTTCCTTGGCCATGCATGCAGGGTTTTAAAATTGTGAACTACTTTTATTTCAGCTTGTAGTGCAAAAGTTTTGTAAGGTATCAGATTTAGGATGGTAGATGCAAAGAGCAGTAACTTTACGCTTGCTATTGTTGCTGTTGTTCTTGTAGAAGTTAATTATTTCAAAGTGTAGGACATCCTCCCCTTACCTGGAAATTGGGTTGCAACAAGTATGCTGAATAATATACTCAACACATCTGGAAGGTCACAAAAGGCTGGGCTATTTCATCTTTGCAGATCTCCCAGTGGGATTAAAAATATACATTTGTTCCCATTTCCATGGGAGTTGGCCCCTTGCCAAACCATTCTTTTCCCCCCAGCCAAAATGGAGCCATTCAGTGTTGAATATGAGCTAGAAACATATATAAAAATGAATTAGTTCCTGAATTGTGAAAGGCATGTTGTTAATTATGTTGTCAGCTTTGGAAGCCATACTAGGCCGGAGGCTTCCACGCTGCCACTTTCCCATGTATAGGAGAGTAGGAGGGGGGATTTGGTAGAAGGGGCCATTAGACATAATGACGTTCTTCCTGCCGTCAAGGTCAGGCTGAGCTTGCATCTGGAGAAGGAGTGGCCGGAGTGATGTTTCAAGATGGGACAGTTGGTGATTGGAGCATGTGATTGGCAGAGGGATCACGGTGGTAGTGGTTTTGGATTTGTCTTATTGGGGAAAAACCCAGATCCCCAGATTCGGAATTTCCCCAGTTGTGCCAGTTTACCTATGCTAGTAAAAGAACTTTGAAAGATGTTTGCTTCTGAGTCTTTTCTGCAGGAGGGGGTTTTCTGGAATATGTGACATTAAAAAAATAAAAAAACCCCACAATTAATATATACTTAAGAATATCATCTGAGTTGGAAGAAGGGGTAAAGCTGACCTGTTTTTCAGGAACATATGGCTGTTCCTCTGAGCCACCACTTTCTATGCTCAGAAAGTGCAACAAATATTTGTGAATCCACTGTTTGCTTGTGTTTAAGTTCAACTAAATAATAAAGAAGGTAGAATCTAGTATATCCCTTCACAGTGTTATTTAAAAGAACATAGTCTGTTAACGCTAAAGCACAAGCATTTGAACTATTGAAGAGAAAAAGGCTTAAAAAAATCAGTCTCTCTCAGAATAGCAAAATCTCCAAAATTTCGTGACTTCTTGCCACGTGGAAGAAAAGACACTGTAATTAATCGTAAAGGTTGAGCCTAAGTACAGGCAAGATCATCATTTTTAAATCTGTTCTAGAAACAACCTCTCAGGAATTGCATTGCTGCTGCAGTTTCTAGAATTTCCAGCCGGTGTGGCTGACGCTGGGAATTGTGGGACTTGTAGTCCCAACACAACTGGATCGTCCAAGGTTCGGGATGGTTCTTTTAAAAGGATGAAACAGCATATGGTACCTTCCCTGGAGGTAACATAGATTTACCATTGCGTAATTGCAGTAGAGACTGTAATGTGTGTCCAGTTGCCCAGAGGAAAAGGAAACCATTGACAACTTTCTGCTGCTTCTTTTTTGAACTGCAACACAGTGGCTTAATTGATTTCCTCTTTGTTCTGTGCCAGAGACAGCTGAATGTCAAAGGTCTTTCTTTTGTGAAGTACTAGAAAACCTGTTGTCAGACAACCTCTCCCCATTTAATAATTCATCCCATTTTTAGCCGACGTACACTAAATCCAGACTATGTTGAAATGACAGTGTTGAACAAGACTAAGGAGAATAAATAATCTAGTGCGCTTATTGGGCATTAAACTTATATGAACCTTGTTCTCTGCCACAACCTTTTCCTTAAAAAAGAAAATCACCGAAGGCTATAGTTTCAAAGGCAAGATGGAAACATTGAAGTGAATGAGAACACAGGATGGCCTTTTCCAAGTGGCAGACAAATTATTTATATTATTTCTTCTATAAGCGAGGAATCAAACTAAATGAACAATGGTTAAGCATGTCAGGGTTTCATCAATTTTGTACAAGCCTTCACAAATATCCTGGTGGGGGTAATTGCTTGCAAATACATTTAAACTAATGATACGTTAAAGCTTTCCTTGATATAAAACTATTAAAAGATATCTTATTGCATCTGACAATGCCATGCAGCTGGGTCAACTCCTAATGATATATTTCAGCATTTGTAAATTAAGATATACACTACAGGAAGCAAATATTTCGTAAAAATGAAAGCTATATACTATACATGCAGAACCGTTTATCTAATGTTCCTATGCAGAGCATATAAGGAATGAACATATATGGAAAATTGAAATGAAGTGATAAGGATTCACTGATTAGCTTATGAGCCTGGAATGTAAGAGGTATAGATTTTATACTATCTTCCACTGATTTAAAATAAAACAATTGCTTTGGTAGATTGTCTCAAAGATCTATCCAAATCAACAAAAGTATATACAGTAGAAGGTAAACCGGAGAACATAAATAGAGAGTAATGGAGAGTATTAATTCTTACACAAAGAAAGGGCAGTTTAAACCAACTAGATTAAAAATAGTGGAAAAATCAGGTCATTTGTAAAATGTAGTTATAGAGATGTCCTCATACCTGGAAAGAAATTGATTTATTTTTTAAATTTCTCTTTGTGCTGTGTGAACGAATAACTTTTTCCAAATCTGCTCAGTGGCATTTTTAATTCTATTCATTAACGTCCTCTCATTTCTGAATTACAAATAGTAATATTTTTCAGTTATGTTCTCTAAACTATTGTTTCTTTTGGTTTGTCATTACTAGTGCTCTCATTCAGTTAGGGAACACAATAGTTTTTCTTAGTAACTTGAAATACTCAGTACATAAGTATTCTTGATAATCTCTCTCCCAAGATTATTCAAATAACATAATCTTTAACAAATTGTGCATGTCATTATATATGAACAATGATGGCAATGAAGTAGTTTTGTATGTTTGATTTTCACAGGAGCAAGGATCACAATAGATCAGGGTTTTGTACACATGGAAACTGTTACTTGCACAAATCTCATCTGCAGAATTATTCTCCGTATAGATATTTATGTCCTCTGGAAGTGGATTTCATTTGAGATGAATCTTGAAGTTCTAGTGGACAATCACTTAAATATGAGCAAGCAGTGTGTTGCAGCTGCCAAAAAAGCAAACACAGTTCTAGGCTGTATTAATAGAGGGATAGAATCAAGATCATGTGAAGTGTTAATATCACTTTATAATGCCTTGGTAAGGCCACACGTGGAATATTGCATCCAATTTTGGTCGCTACGATGTAAAAAAGATGTTGAGACTCCAGAAAGACTGCAGAGAAAGGCAACAAAGATGATTAGGGGACTAGAGGCTAAAGCATATAAAGAACGGTTGCTGGAATTGGGTATGTCTAATTTAACGAAAAGAAGGATTAGGGATGACATGATAGCAGTGTTCCAATATCTCAGGGGCTGCCACAAAGAACAGGGAGTCAAGCTATTCTCCAAAGCACCTGAGGATAGGACAAGAGACAAAGGGTGGAAACTAATCAAGGAGAGAAGCAACTTAGAACTAAGGAGAAATTTCCTGACAGTTAGAACAATTAATGAGTGGAACAACTTGCCTCCAGAAGTTGTGAATGCTCCAACACTGGAAGTTTTTAAGAAGATGTTGGATAACCATTTGTCTGAAGTGGTGTAGGGTTTCCTGCCTGAGCAGGGGATTGAACTAGAAGACCTCCAATGTCCCTTCCAACTCTGTTATTCTGAATAATGTTGCCAGGGGATGATTGAGCCTATTAGAATCATTCTTGTGACAAGAAGTCCTAGACCTTGAATGCCAGAATGGGATCAATACCAAAGAGACAATATTGTATTTTTGCCTCCAACAAAGTCATTGAAGGCAATATAAATGAAAGAGATAATAAGACAGGTATACTAAAAAATATCTATCCTATTTTCATAATTGCAAAAAACCTCATGAACAAATAAAATTGCACAAAAATAATGTGGGGAAGAAGCTGATAGGGACCATGTGCATGTGTTTGTGGATATATGTCTATACACACAGACACACACACAAAATATATGTACATGAAATGTATGTATGTATGTTTGTATGTATGTATGTACTGTATGCATGTACACAAAATGTGTTAATATCTAATGGTCATGTGGATATTTGTAACCCAGATCTCTTAAGCCTCTTTTATATTCTGGTGATAGGATGTTTAGCAGAATCAGAATAATGAAACAGGACATTATAGCTATTCATGGATTCTGTGGAAAAGTAGATAGTACTCACATGTTAGATGCACTTATAGGAGAATCTAGTGGTAGTAGATAATTTCATCATCTCCAAATGCCAACACACGCTCCCTGATATTTCTAAGGGGAAGGATTTTTTCACACTTCTGTTTGTTCTTCATGCCCAAAACTTTGAGCTATATACACAAAGGAATGTTCAACTTGCCACTGGCAAAACATGACTTCTTTTAAATGCTTTGTAATGGTAGCAAATGTTTCTTATGTGCCTTGAAAACCTTCTCATGTTTCTCTGAGCAAGGACTTCACCTTAAAATTCTACGTTAGGTAATGCTTGCTGACAAAGAAGGATGCGTAAAATATTATTTTTATGTAAACTTTTACAATTTTTCAGATATTCATAGATATCCTTCCTGAGCAAAATCCTCTAAAGTTAACTCCAAAATGTTTATCAAAATAATTTCAATTTCAATCTGAATGAAAAGAGTTGGATTTTAATATCAGTAGAAATGGGAATACTACCATACTTTTATTTTTATATGCTATGAGTTCTAAGATTTGGATTTGTTTTGAAGAAGAGATGAAACTACAATTATCATTTATTTATTGGATTTTTATCCTGCCTTTATTAATTTATCAGTAATGCAAGGTGACAAGCATGCCTAATATTCCTGCCCTCTATCCCCAGCAACATTGAGCATGTATGTGTACATAATGAACAAAATGGTGCAAACAAACTTGAGATTTCACAATTATATCAAGTGTCTTGTTGTATGTGTTTATTTTACCTATTTCTGCAATATAAAGTTTAATACACAAAAGAACATCTTTATGAAATGAACCATACGTGGATTGCTTTATGATTGCTAATTTGTATAATAAGGAATCTAAAATTCACATATGATTTCAAGGAAATAATGTTTGGCTTTTTCATTATTATGGTTCATCTCATAATCAGCCAGATGTTCAGATTGGGTTTGGCATTTTTGTCTGCCTATTGAGTACTTTCCAAGGACCTGGGATAGGCAAATCTGGATATCATCACAGGATGGAAACTGTTCCAAGTAAAGCCACCTTTTGCAACTGACTGTCACGAATTTGTCAATGCCGATGGTGTTCAAGCGGTTACTGTTACTATTGGTACTATTTTTGCTTGCTTTCGCCATAGTCATTCTTTTTCTATTTATAAGTCTTCGTATTTCGTTATCTTCTCCAGTTGTTTCTCTTTTATTCTGCTGTCTCAAGGTACTGCCACGTCCACTCTCCAGATTTTTTTTTCTTTCTTATCAACAATTGTTAAGTTTGGGGTGTTATGTGGTTTTACAATTATATACAATTATATTGTATGTGTTTATTTTACCTATTTCTCCATGATAAAATTCAGTACACAAAAGAACATCTTTATGAACTGAACGTGTTAGGATTGCTATATTATTATTGCTAATTTGTACACTCATAAGGAATCTATAATTCACATAGGATTTCAAGAAAATAATGTTTGGCTTTGTTGCTGTTGTTGTTGTTGTTGTTGTTTTACAAAGTGGCCTGTCTGCTTAACAGACCAACATACTCACTGAAATACAGCTATTTATTGTTCTTCACATTTCCTGAACATATCAATAAAATTGTCAATTCAAGTGTATTTGAAAGGTAATAATTTCTGAGGCTATTTCAAGAGGAAATTCACTGCAGTATATATATGAAAATGTATATGTTTAGAAAAATTTTCAGAGAAGACATATTAAAGTGATTAATAATATTTGTCTGGATTATTTTTTAAAATATGGAGAAATGGAATAAGATATAAAGAAAAATACAAAAGAAATATTCAGAGCCACTCATTTTCAGTTGAATGGGCTGGAATCTATGTCAGTTGGCAATGGCTAGGATGACATATGAAATCTGATTTTCTTTTTTCTTTTAAAGCATTCTTCCACTTTGAAAAGAACAGTAGGTAATACAGAACTTCAAAGTCCAAGTAGGAAGTGGAATGGGAAAATATTAATAGGTTCTATAAGCAATATCATTGACAGTCTTCCCACACTCAAATGTTGTGATTTATGCAAGCAATCCTGTTGATGGCTTCTTTTGCAGACATGGTTGCTAATGAGTTTATGAGTTTCCTTTTTTTTTTTTTTGTCTTCCAAGACAAGCTTACCCTTTATGAAGGAAGTGCCAAATCCCATCAGAGTTCATTGGAGCAAAGGGTTCAATTATGACCTTGTGAAGGTCTTTAAGGAGGAAAAGCCTTGCCGTGCCTTTTCCCAATCTTATTATGACCTGGTTTGAAAGTGTGAAAAAGAAAGTCTGTGATACTGTTCGCATTTTGGTGCCATACAGTCTTTTAATTGCACTTTTAAACAGAGTGTAATTTTTGTAATTAACATAGTGGTTGCAAAGGGCAGAGGTAACTTGCTCTATGCTAATTGCAATCCCAAGTTGTGATTGTGGAAATCCAAGGCTTTCTGTTACTGGGCCAGGATGTCATCTGTATGAAAGGTTTCAAAGCTTTTTTTTTTCCATGGGTTTTCCAGTTCATTAGTGTTTGGTAGCATGTATGGGTGTATATAACAGATTTCTGTGTGAAGATTTTTTTTTAACCAGATAACTGAGAGAAGACATTTTACAAAGGGCTATCATTAGCTCTCTCTTCACATTATTGCCAACAGAAGGACTGTGGCATATTGGACATATTGCTTCCCTGCAAGTCAATGCTTTGGAGCCAAGAAAATATGCACTTTGTAAAAAAAAAAAAGCATATAGTCTATGATGAAGGGATTTCACAATAAACTTCAAACAAGAAGAAAAGCGGTAATGGGGAGGGGATATTGGGAATCCAAATGGTCACATCTGAAAGCCATATTTAATTTCAGACTTTTCTTAAGGGGATTCAGAGCAGCATCCATTGTTTTCTTCCAATCTTATATTTACATGGGACTTGAGATAGACGATGCAAGAAGAGGTGGAAAATGTTTCAACATCTTCCAGTAAACTTCGTAACTGAGTAGAGTTTTAATTAAGTTACATTTAGATTTTTAAATTGTAAATTTCACCTAAAAGGATATAAGGAAGGGTGGACACAGCAACAACGAATGTAAATGGCATAACAAAACAGAGAGAATAAAGAATATAAATCAGCAACAATATAATAAATCTAAACTCTTAAAGCATGTAACTTAAAATGGGAGTGGGAGAAAGAATTTGGTGTCCAGGTCATAAATTTGCCACCCTGTGCCATTTCTGTCTCTATCATCAAATTCAGTTTGAAAATGACCCACCAATGTCCACCACAAGACTAGTTGTTGTGCAACCAAAACAATCTGGAACTGAACACACTCAAAACCGTAGAAATGGTGGTAGACTTTAGGAAAAACCCTTCCATACTTCCACCTCTCACAATACTTGACAACACAGTATCAACAGTAGAAACCTTCAAATTTCTGGGTTCTATCATATCGCAAGATCTCAAATGGACAGCTAACATCAAAAACATCATTAAAAAAGGACAACAAAGAATGTTCTTTCTGCGCCAACTCAGTAAGCTCAAACTGCCCAAGGAGCTGCTGATCCAATTCTACAGAGGAATTATTGAGTCTGTCATTTGCACCTCTATAACTGTCTGGTTCGGTTCTGCAACCCAACAAGAAAAACACAGACTTCAGAGGATAATTAGAACTGCAGAAAAAATAATTGCTACCAACCTGCCTTCCATTGAGGACCTGTATACTGCACGAATCAAGAAGAGGGCCGTGAAAATATTTGCAGATCCCTCGCATCCTGGACATAAACTGTTTCAACTCCTACCCTCAAAACGACGCTATAGAGCACTGCACACCAGAACAACTAGACACAAGAACAGTTTTTTCCCGAAGGCCATCACTCTGCTAAACAAATAATTCCCTCAACACTGTCAGACTATTTACTGAATCTGCACTACTATTAATCGTTTCATAGCTCCCATCACCAATCTCTTTCCACTTATGACTGTATGACTATAACTTGTTGCTGGCAATCCTTATGATTTATATTGATATATTGACCATCAATTGTGTTGTAAGTGTTGTACCTTGATGAACGTATCTTTTCTTTTATGTACACTGAGAGCATATGCACCAAGACAAATTCCTTGTGTGTCCAATCACACTTGGCCAATAAAAATTCTATTCTATTCTATTCTATTTTGAGATGCAAAATTGATGGCATTGATTAAAAGAAAGACATTAATTAATTTTAATGCTGATTGGAAACTTCCTTTGGACTTTTTGCGTAAAACAGGAAAAAATGAAATTGTGATATATGGGTTTGAGAATTTTTAAAAAAATAGATATAGAAAAAAATGAAAGTAAATCTAATGAAGCTATCTTAAAAAAAGAGAAAAAAATCCGCTGATGAATTATTTCTGGACCCAAAGAAACCCCTCACTCCTCATGGAAGGAAAATCAAGGAAATTGCTTGAGAACATTCTCATTCACCCATTAATGTTTTTATTTCACATTAAGACATATCTTTTAAAACAACAACATTGAGTGGTTTCTTATGAGAGGAGGTAGAGACCCAACAAACCACCTTTTCCCTAAGAGATAGAACATAGAACACAGAACATAATCCAGGTAGGCTGTCTGGAGCCAAGGAACTGGGAGGAACTATGGGCAAATGGTCTTTCAAGAGGAGAAGTATCCTGGCCATAGGCTCTACAGCTTTGCAGCTATTTTTTTGTGGTTTCAAATGCATCACAGCTAAGGCAGAAAATATTTTGTTGAGCAATCAAGCACTGGTAACATTGTGGGAACATTTGGATAAAGAATCTTTGTATACAAGGGCCTATTTTCTGTAGCAAGATGAAATGACTATGAAGTAAAAAATTCACATTCATTTAACATAAAATGGATTACAGCTTCAATCATTTACATGGAGTTGCTATCTTGAAATTTTTGACCCCACCTCTCTGGGGATATCTCAGAATGGTGTATTCTTTAATCATTTGATGTTCCTCCTGTTAAAATATGGGTTCACTCAAGATGCTAAAGCATGGTTAATTCCTATCTCAATTTCACATGCTTTGCCAAAATAAGTAGCCATCTTGTGTCTTCATTTCATGACCAAGTTCATATAACATGCTTTGTTCCCAGAACCTATGGAACCACAAACAAATTGACTGCATTTTAATCTGGTCTCTTGTGCTGTGTGAATCAAGCCAAATGCTAATACTGTAGACCTTTGATTGGGGAAGTTTAGGGAAATGTTAGATCAGTGTTTCTCAACCATAGCAACTTTAAGATGTGTGGATTTGGCTTGGGAATTCCTAGTAGTTGAATTTCATGCATCCTAAGGTTGTCAAATTTGAAAAACATGGTGTTAGGTGATGCAGATACAAGACATAACCAACTACAGCATTTTGGTAAAGACCTCTAAATATAATAAAAATGTCAAGTAAAAGACGAGTGAGGAAGAATCTTCTTCCGTTTTGTCTTTCTCAGAGACAACATCTTTCTTTTCCACCTGCCCAATTGGTTATGCAACCAGACAGTTTACATATGTGATCCTTCGCATTTAGAAAATTAATAGTGTTTTCTGGCTCCAAATCACAGCTTGTGGCACTCTGCAGGTGACAGAAAACTTGGCCAGCATCAACGGCAAACAGCCATTAGAAAATTAACCCTTGGTGGCAGAGGAGCCAAAGGTACTGAAACAAGGGCCTTGAAAAGCAGCCGCCTGTAGCTGTCAGGTGCACCTACATATGTTAAGCAGCGAAACAGAGACGATGGGCTTCCCCCTTGAGAGGCTGTATCAGGCATGTTTGTACTTGGATCCTGTGGATAGGGCATGACCATCTCACTTGGCAGCCGGAGCTACCAATATGCCAGGATTTTCATTATAGCAGAAGAGAAATGCTGACAAGTAATTACGAAGCAAAGCAGTCTGGATCTTAACTCTACCTGATTGGGATGCATGTTAGTTGCTCATTCATTTTGCTTCATTTTTCTAAAAAAAATATCAATGAAACCTTGTTATTTTACACACATGCATATCCTTGGCTTCAACTTCACTTTCATGGAAATATTTCATTACTTAACACAAATATTTCCAAAGTTTCCTATGTGACTACATCACCCCTTTTGTGGAGGTGATGCTCTAAATTGTAGTCTCCTTTCTTGCAGATGTATTCTGCCGGTGGATTGCTGTTCCACTCTCTTGGGTTTTTAACAGCATCTACAATTGTCTTGGGGACGTGGTGGCTCAGGGTCTAGGACGTTGAGCTTGTCGATCGAAAGGTCGGCAGCTCGGCGGTTCGAATCCCTAGTGCTGCCATGTAACGGGGTGAGCTCTCGTTACTTGTCCCAGCTTCTGCCAACCTAGCAGTTTCGAAAGCATGCAAAAATGCAAGTAGAAAAAATAGGGACCACCTTTGGTGGGAAGGTAACAGCGTTCCGTGTGCCTTTGGTGTTAAGTCATGCCGGCCACATGACCCCGGAGACATCTTCGAACAGCGCTGGCTCTTCGGCTTTGAAACGGAGATGAGCACCGCCCCCTAGAGTCGGCAACGACTAGCACGTATGTGCGAGGGGAATCTTTACCTTTACCTTTACCTTACAATTGTCTTACTGACTTTTATTATTTGGCTATTATTTTTATGTGCATATTTTTTTCCTTCTGATTTTTCTATTTTTTAATGAAATTGTTTCAATGGAGTTCCATTGGTTCCATTATTGTAAGTTGTTTCAATAGCATTGAATAAAAAACATAGGATAGAAAAGTTCCAAATTAGCAAAAATATAGCAGCCCTCAAATTAACTACAACTAAACCTTTGGGAATTTGACTGATTTCAGCTCTTAACCAATGGTGGGATTCAAATTTTTTTTACTACCAGTTTTGTGGGTGTGGCTTGGTGGGTGTGGCATGGCATGGCATGGCATGGCATGGCTTGGTGGGCATAACATGTTGGGCGTGGCAGGGGAAGGATACTGTAAAATTTTTATTCCCACCACATTCCAGAGGAAGGTTACTGCAAAATCCCCATTTCCTCCTGATCAGCTGGGACTCGGGACGCAGAGAATAGATGGGGGCAGGGCCAGTCAGAGGTGGTATTTACTGGTTGTCTTAACTGCTCAACATTTCCGCTACCGGTTCTCCAGAACTGGTCAGAACCTGCTGAAACCCACCTCTGCTCTGAACGTCATTAGGTATCAGTAAGTCTTTTAAATTCCCTAATTTTATGTATTAGTAATATTTTAATAATGAGATTTCATATTTAAAAGCATGAATCAAAAAGAATGAATCAAAAACAGAGCTAGATTGTGTATTCTTTACACAGCATTGCTTCAAAAATAAATCAAGCTTCCCTTCTACAATGCTCATAAATAGAAAATTGAAGCTTCTTGGATGAGAAGTGAAACATCTTCAAGAAAAAACAAAGTCCAGTTTTGAAAAAGCACCTTTGGAACCTCATAAATCTATATTTTTTTAAAAAAAATCTTATTTTAATACATTTCTATAGTTAAGACTTAAAATAGTACAGTTTGAATGATTTCTAGGACAAGTCAGATTATGGAATCCACAGTTCCACCTCTTCCAATTGATATAACTGTTCTCTATCCCATTCTACCATGATTATTCAACTCTCCTTTTTATCAGCATTGGCTGATTTAAATGCCTTTTCTCAAGGGGCAATTGGGTAAAGGAAGAAGATGTGTTGGTTATTTATTTATTTATTTATTTATTTATTTATTTATTTATTTATTTATTTATTTATTTCCTAACCTTTTAGGTCAGCTGAAGGTAATGTATAAAATAGAGAATGAAAAAATTTGAAATTATACAGTATCACAGAAGTTAGTACACCCCCTCACATTTTGTAAATATTTAAGTATATTTTTTCATGTGACAACATGATTAACTCATGCCATATCCAACAGATTCAGGAATAACTGTAATTTATTTGAGTTTTTGGGTAAAACAGCAACTTGTATTCAAAATGACCAGATCGTTTGAGGAAAAATCTGATCCACAACCTCTAGTCTGAAGCCATATTCAGATGGTCGTCAACTTACAACCATCACCGGTTATGGCAAACCTCCTTCCCAGGCTAAAGGAAATCAACAACTGGCAGATGACCTGAACGTGTTTTACTGCAGGTTTGAAAGGAAACTACAGCCACCTATCTCCAAAACCCCCATCTCAGACAACAGCCAAGCCTCCTACAACTGACCCCATCCCATTGGGTTCACAACCCCTAGCGATCACAGAAAAGGAAGTGCAAGACCTATTTCACAGACAAAAGCCAGGAAAAGCTCCAGGCACAGACAAGATAACTCCTTCTTGCTTAAAAGTCTATGCGGATTAATTGGCCCCCATCTTCACCCATATCTTCAATAAATTGCTAGAGATGTGCTATGTTCCTTCTTGCTTCAAAAGCTCTACTATTATCCCAGTGCTGAAGAAGCCCACCATCAAGGAACTGAACGACTACAAACCAGTTGCTCTAACATTTGTAGTTATGAAAATCTTTGAAAGGCTGGTTCTGTCTCACTTGAAAACCAATCGGTTGTCTTTCTGGTCTCCTTACCAAATACTGAAAAGGCAGTGTTATAAACAGCATTCTTGAAATATTCCAATTGTTCAGATGCATTTACTTCAGCTGGGCCTGGAAGAGTTTCCTTGAGTCCTTGTGCAAATTCCACTTTGCCTTGATTGCGGGTCTTGTTGATGTAAATTCGTGGTCTTCCTTCCTTGTTTGAGTGATGCAATCTCTTTGTTTGCAGTTTAATTCTGCTGCACACCAAGGAGTGGTCTATAGTGTAATCAGCACCTTGATAGCTGCGTGTGATTGTAATATTGGGGAGGTTGGAGCACCTGGTAAGAATCAAGTTGAGCTGGTGCCTATGAGCTCATATAATAGCAAACATCATTGTTAACACACAGCATAGGTGGAGGGGCTAAAATTGCTAATACAATGAACTCATGAGAATGTCTTAGCCGTGCCAGCCTTAGTTTTGGATCCTTAATTATAGTTTGAAGATAGGAAGTGTAATAATTACCCAACTTTAGAAATTTGTTTATGAATTATTGAGATAAATGTATGTTTAAGTACAATAGAAATAGTGCTACTATATTGAAAAAAATCCTGTTGAGATCCAAGAAAAGAGGAGTGGAAAACTAGGGGTTATAAACAGGAAGCAATGTATTACCAGCTTCTAGGAAAAGCAGTATTCAAGCTGAGGTTTCCCCAGCTATACTCGCCAGGAATCATAAAGAAGGACTTTACTCCAGAAGTTGCATGCACCCTTCTGCTAACTGATTAAACAATTATGCATCACATGCTGTACAACTGTAAAATATGAAGGCAAACAAGTGAATCAAGTGTCACACTACCCCATTATTGGGCAATAAATTAGCACACAATAGTAGCTATTTTTACGCGTGTGTTTCTCCCGCAAGTGCTTGTGTCTTTACAGTTTTCATCCCAATTGTCTTGGTTACAAAGCTTTTATGGTTCCCTGCACTACCATTTAATTCACAAGAGTACACTGGAATTTCTGTGGTATATGCTGGACAGTACTGTCAGTTCACCCTTAGTTTTACTTTACTAGAATGAGAAAGAAGGTCAAGAGCTAGAAACCTCCTTAAGTTCTTTTATACCTGTTTTGAAAGGGACAAAGGGTTGCTTCTTCCTTGATTAGTTTCCACCCATTGCTTCCTGTCCTACCCTCAGGTGCTTTGGAGAATAGCTTGACTCCCTCTTCTTTGTGACAGCCCCTGAGATATTGGAATATTGCTATCATGTCTCACCTAGTCCTTCTTTTCATTAAACTAGACATACCCAGTTCTTGTAACCGTTCTTCATATGTTTTAGCTTCCAGTCCCCTAATCATCTTTGTTGCTCTTCTCTGCACTCTTTCTAGAGTCTTAACATCTTTTTTACATCATGGTGACCAAAATATGATCAAATAATAATAATAATAAAAAAAATTGGATGCAGTATTCCAAGTGTGATCTTACGAAGGCATTATAAAGTGGTATTAACACTTCATGTTATCTTGATTCTATTCCTCTGTTTATGCAGCCTAGAACTGTGTTGGCTTTTTTGGCAGCTGTAGCACACTAATAGCTAATGGTTGTCCACTAGGACTCCAAGATCCCTCTCACAGTTACTACTATTGAGTAAAGTGCCACATATATTGTTCAGCATCATCATAATGCTGAATGGTCACTGAAATAATGCTGTTAAATAAGGACTACATGCATGATAGACTCCTGCATACTATCTGTCCACAATAACTTCTTTTGAGAAATTTCAAAACTTTGCTTTCTAGACATCAGTCTCAGGGATGTCTGTTCAGTTGGGCAAATATGCTTTTATTGACATAAGGTAGTTTAAACTTGTTTTTCAGAATTGTTTTTTTCTTTTGCTTGGGGTATATTTCTTTCATGCTTTTAGTTTTGCTCCATTTTTGCAGGAAATGCATTTTGAGAGGATTGTATTTTCATGCCTAAACTAGAAAAGCAGGATTAAAAAAAATTCAGAGAGATACTAAAAGAAATAGTTTGTAATTGGTTTGTGATTCTGGATCTGCAGAACAGATTATCTAAAAAAGTTGCTAGTCTTCCATTAAGGCAATGATCCTCAACCTTGACAACTTTGAGATTTGTGAACTTCAGTTCCCAGATTTCCCCAGATAGTATATCCTAGCTAGGGAATTCTGGGAGCTGAAGTCCATAATATTCAAAATTGCTAAGGTTGAGAAAAACTACATTAAAGGTTCGTAGTCAATCTGTTTTCTAAACTAGTGTTTTTCAGATGTGTTCAAACTAAAATGGTCAGCACCTCCAGGCACTATGACTGCTTCCCATGAAATGGGGCATTCTGGAATTATAGACCAACACATTAAGAAAATGATAGATTGACAAAGGCTGGAGAATGAAAATATGGATGAGATGGAGCATGTTTCATCACCTGTATCACATACAGTTGCATACATTTATAGAGTACCATTTCAAGCATATTTAAATAAACTAAACTAAATGTTGAGGCTAAGGAGAAGAGAATATGCTATCTGTGATTGTCTTTAATGTGCAGTACTAAAGAAAAGCATTTTTCCCTGATCATGCTCTCCCCTCCCCCACTGCAGACTTAATAATAAAAAATAAAAGGGGGCTAATAACAGCCAAGTCTTAATTACTCCTTTCTGGTTTACTTTGACAAACACAAAATGTACTGAAATGATGACTAGGGTAATTATAGGTGAAACGTTTTCAATTAGCCTTTGTTAATGCTATTAATGCGATTAATAATGTATAGTTTTTAAAAAGTCAATGCATTTATCTAAATAACTTTTATGATACCCATTCAAATGGCAACACTCAAGCAGTTTGAAAATGTGGTCTGGAAGATGTGACTTGGGTGAGATTAAGGAAAAGCGGCAATATACGCTTTCTTTTACCTTGAGGCCTTGGAATACATTTCTTTGGCACTGGAAAGAAATCATTAACTCAAACTCAGATGTTCAGGCTATAAATCCCACTGTAACCAAATTGATATTTTTAAAAAATACACACACACAAAAGGGAGGCATCCAAAGACTTGTAGAAACCAAGTTTCGCTGAGAACCAAAACATTATAAGAGAAGCTGCATTTCACTCCCATGAGTCCTAGTAAATTAAATGTGTTGACAAATACATGGGAAGAGGGAGAGGGCAGGGGAAGGGAAAGGGAAAGGGAAAGGAAAGCTCTCCAAGAGTTCACGTCAAGACTTTCCGGCAGATGATTCTGCATCCAGTTCTGGCTATTGTTCTGTCAACATCTGAACTCTACTATGGCCAGTCTGGGTCATTCTCAGCTGAATGTGCTGAACAAAGTTGCTTCAGATATTTTACCGCACCTTATAACAGTTATATGAACCCATGTTGTTTGTCTTCTGAAAAAAATGGTCTTCATGCAGGAGGGAGAGAGAAAGAAGAAAGGGAACAGGAGAGGAGGAAAGGTAGGGGAAATAAGAGTAGGAGAGAAGGTTAGACAGGGAAGAAGTAGGGAGGAGGGGGAGAAAGGAAGGGAAAGTAGAGAAAGAGTAGGAGAGGGGAAAAGAAAGTAGGTAGGATGAAAGAAGGGAGGAAGAGGAGAGAGAAGAAGAAAGGATTGCTGTGAAAAGGAAAAGATGAAATGGAAGAAAGGCAACTCCGAATATATTTGAATATATTAGGATAAAAATTGAAACAGTTAAAAAAAGAATGAAAGAGAATGAATAATAACAAAAATGGAGAAATTAGAACTTGAGGGCGAAAGAAGATATGACTTAGTGAAATGAGCAAGGAAATATTAGGATATGAATAAAAATTATGAAAAAAGAATATTCTGGCAAAAATTGTAACGTAAGTAAAATATATTTAAATATATTGAATTGTATAAGATATGATATGGCGAATACTCTGTTCATAAATCATGTATGTGTGTAGTGGAGGGAATTAAAAAATCAATAAAAACTTGTTTTTAAAAAATGGTCTAAATGCTACTTCACGTTTGATGCTTCCTTGGGATGCTTTATAATTAGCTGTACCACTGACTGATACCTCTCTTTTGTCGAATTCCTTGCCATTTATTTTAGGAAGTCTCCTGTTATCCTCTTGTTGAAATAGTTTTACCAGTTACACATTTTATCCCGAGCTAAACCCTGCTCAGGATGCTTAATTTGATCATTACAAGATGTTATTTACAGAATCACCTAAGCCAAAATAGTGTACCAAAGGTGCTTTCCAAAAAGCAACTGGACTTCCTTTGTTGTTTCTTTGAAGACATCTTTTTTTTTATTTGTCACAACATTATATATAAGCAGATACAATGAAAGAAAACAACAGGACAGGAATGGTAGGCACTTTTGTGCACCTATGCACAAAAAGGTTTGCTTCTCATCCAAGAAGTTCACGTCAAGACTTTCCGGCAGATGATTCTGCATCCAGTTCTGGCTATTGTTCTGTCAACATCTGAACTCTACTATGGCCAGTCTGGGTCATTCTCAGCTGAATGTGCTGAACAAAGTTGCTTCAGATATTTTACCGCACCTTATAACAGTTATATGAACCCATGTTGTTTGTCTTCTGAAAAAAATGGTCTTCATGCAGGAGGAGAGAGAAGAAGAAAGGATTGCTGTGAAAAGGAAAAGATGAAATGGAAGAAAGGCAACTCGAATATATTTGAATATATTAGGATATGAATAAAAATTATGAAAAAGAATATTCTGGCAAAAATTGTAACGTAAGTAAAATATATTTAAATAAACTAAACTAAATGTTGAGGCTAAGGAGAAGAGAATATGCTATCTGTGATTGTCTTTAATGTGCAGTACTAAAGAAAAGCATTTTTCCCTGATCATGCTCTCCCCTCCCCCACTGCAGACTTAATAATAAAAAATAAAAGGGGGCTAATAACAGCCAAGTCTTAATTACTCCTTTCTGGTTTACTTTGACAAACACAAAATGTACTGAAATGATGACTAGGGTAATTATAGGTGAAACGTTTTCAATTAGCCTTTGTTAATGCTATTAATGCGATTAATAATGTATAGTTTTTAAAAAGTCAATGCATTTATCTAAATAACTTTTATGATACCCATTCAAATGGCAACACTCAAGCAGTTTGAAAATGTGGTCTGGAAGATGTGACTTGGGTGAGATTAAGGAAAAGCGGCAATATACGCTTTCTTTTACCTTGAGGCCTTGGAATACATTTCTTTGGCACTGGAAAGAAATCATTAACTCAAACTCAGATGTTCAGGCTATAAATCCCACTGTAACCAAATTGATATTTTTAAAAAATACACACACACAAAAGGGAGGCATCCAAAGACTTGTAGAAACCAAGTTTCGCTGAGAACCAAAACATTATAAGAGAAGCTGCATTTCACTCCCATGAGTCCTAGTAAATTAAATGTGTTGACAAATACATGGGAAGAGGGAGAGGGCAGGGGAAGGGAAAGGAAGCTCATCCAAGAAGTTCTGACTGAATGGTGGAAAATGAAAGAATTTATATCCTTGCAGAAGAATAACCCTTTCATTCCTCACAATTCAGTCAGAAATGAAGAAGCTTCATGGATGAGAAGCAAAACATCTTCAAGAAAAAACAAAGGAAGCTCAGTTTATTTATTTATTTATTTTGTCACACAATTTATAAGCATATATATGAGTATGTAATAACTATATTAATTGGATATAACAAAAGGAAAAAATAGGACAGGAACGGTAGGCATGTTTGTGGTCTTATGCATTCCCCTTACAGACCTCTTAGGAATGGGGTGAGGTCAATGGTAGACAGTTTTTGGTTGAAGCTTTGGGGATTTTGGGAAGAGACCACAGAGTCAAGTAGTATATTCCAGGCATTAACAACTCTTTTACTGAAGTCATATTTTCTGCAATTAAGAACGGAGCGGTTAACATTAAGCTTAAATCTATTGTGTGCTCGTGTATTGTTGCAATTGAAGCTGAAGTAGTCTTCGACAGGAAGGACATTGTAACAGATGATTCTACGAGTTAAACACAGGTCATGTCGAAGGTGGAGTATTTCTAAATTTTCTAAACCCAGGATTTCAAGTCTGGTGGCATAAGGTATTTTGTTGTATTCAGAGGAGTGGAGAACTCTTCTTGTAAAATATTTCTGGACACGTTCAATTGTATTGATGTCAGAAATGTGGTATGGGTTCCAAACAGTCGAGCTCTATTCAAGAATTGGTCTAGCAAATGTTTTATATGCTCTGGTTAGTAGTGTAGTGTTTTTGGAGAAGAAGCTATGCAAGATTAGGTTTACAACTCTTAAGGCCTTTTTTGCGATGTAGTTATAGTGGGCTTTGGCACTTAGATCATTTGATATGAAAACTCCAATGTCTTTAACAGGGTGGGGGTCATCTATTAGCTAATGTCCATCAAGCTTGTACTTAGTGTTTAGGTTCTTTTTTCCAATATGTAAGACTGAGCATTTGCTGGTTGAGATTTGGAGTTGCCAAGTTTTAGACCATTCAGATAAAAAGTCAAGGTCCTTTTGGAGGATAGCTGTATTTTTGGTGGTGTTAAATAGTTTGACATCGTCAGCAAAAAGAACACAATCACTTGTAATATGGTCACAGAGATCATTAATGTATAATACGAAGAGTGTTGGTCCAAGAACGCTGCCTTGGGGAACGTCACTTTTGACAGGAACGGTAGGCATGTTTGTGGTCTTATGCATTCCCCTTACAGACCTCTTAGGAATGGGGTGAGGTCAATGGTAGACAGTTTTTGGTTGAAGCTTTGGGGATTTTGGGAAGAGACCACAGAGTCAAGTAGTATATTCCAGGCATTAACAACTCTTTTACTGAAGTCATATTTTCTGCAATTAAGAACGGAGCGGTTAACATTAAGCTTAAATCTATTGTGTGCTCGTGTATTGTTGCAATTGAAGCTGAAGTAGTCTTCGACAGGAAGGACATTGTAACAGATGATTCTACGAGTTAAACACAGGTCATGTCGAAGGTGGAGTATTTCTAAATTTTCTAAACCCAGGATTTCAAGTCTGGTGGCATAAGGTATTTTGTTGTATTCAGAGGAGTGGAGAACTCTTCTTGTAAAATATTTCTGGACACGTTCAATTGTATTGATGTCAGAAATGTGGTATGGGTTCCAAACAGTCGAGCTCTATTCAAGAATTGGTCTAGCAAATGTTTTATATGCTCTGGTTAGTAGTGTAGTGTTTTTGGAGAAGAAGCTATGCAAGATTAGGTTTACAACTCTTAAGGCCTTTTTTGCGATGTAGTTATAGTGGGCTTTGGCACTTAGATCATTTGATATGAAAACTCCAATGTCTTTAACAGGGTGGGGGTCATCTATTAGCTAATGTCCATCAAGCTTGTACTTAGTGTTTAGGTTCTTTTTTCCAATATGTAAGACTGAGCATTTGCTGGTTGAGATTTGGAGTTGCCAAGTTTTAGACCATTCAGATAAAAAGTCAAGGTCCTTTTGGAGGATAGCTGTATTTTTGGTGGTGTTAAATAATTCGACATCGTCAGCAAAGAGAACACAATTGTTTGTAATATGGTCACAGAAATCATTAATGTAATATATGAAGAGTGTTGGTCCAAGAACACTGCCTTGGGGAACGCCACTTTTAACAGGAACAAGATTTGATAGAGCATTGCCAATTTTGACCACTTGTTGTCTGTTTGATAAAAAAGCTGTTATCCAATTGTGGAGGGGTCCTGAGATGCCGTACGATTTTAGTTTTAGGAGGAGTTTATCATGTACTACTGAATCGAAAGCTTTACAGAAGTCTATGTAGATTGCATCTATTGCTTTGCCCTGATCAAAATTTGTAGTCCATATGTTTTTGCAGTGAAGAAGTTGTAAATTACATGATAATTTTTTTCTGAAACCAAATTGTTTATTAGAGAGTAGGTTGTTTGTTTCTAGATGGAAGGTAATGGATTGGTTGATGATAGATTCCATTACTTTGCAGGTGACGCAGCATAAAGAGATTGGTCTGTAATTTTCAACTAGGCTGGGGTCTCCTTTTTTGAAGATAGGGATGAGAGTGGCAAGTGACCAAAGTTTGGGGAGAAAAAAATGTCCCAAAGTTGTTTTTTGGAAAGCACCTTTGGGACATAGACATTTTATAAATAGTGTACTGCATACTTACACATAACAAAAGGAGCGGTTTTTGTGAGTCCCAACACTGATATGTTATCATTAATTATCAATCCTGTTTTCTCCGTGGTGGAATTGATGGATCATGAATAAGCTATCTCCTTATTAGAGTCTAGAAGAGGATTCAAGTTATGTTATCTTTCTAACCCTTTTGCCTTTCATAATACTTATTATGCTTTCAAGGTTGGTTTTGCAGATTTCTTTTAAAAAATGTATCATTGTAAGCCCAGGAATGGATTGCATACAAATCTCCCAAATAAATAAAGCTCTAATATAAAAATAAAACTTTACCATATAGTATCTCCAATTTCTGCTTTTTCTTTATCGGAGAACTCCTTGTTGTTTCTCTTAAGTAACTTAGAAACAAAGATGACTATCTTGAGTTTCAATAAACATAATTAAAAGGAGCAGGATAACTCTCTTTAATGACATGTGAGTTTTTCCCATTGAGTTTAGATTTCTATCTTGTTCGTCACTCAGGTGAAGCAAACACAATTTAGAAAAAGATTAAGTTGTGTGGGTGTTTGACTGGATTTTTTAAAAAATCCATTTTCATTAGGAAAAGGGAGAATTTACAAATGCAGCGATGATACTCTTCTAGGTCATTAATATGCGGTGTGGTGTTTTCTTTTCCTTGTGCTTTTCATGGGAATTTCACTGTGAAAACTTTATAGCAGCTTTCCATTCTTCATACACTGTCCCATCCATGCAGCAAATCGAGTGCCCCCACTGTGCTGTATTCACAGTCAAATTAATGCCTTGTGAACAGGTTATCAAAATGGTGATGTAGCTTCTGACTTGCAAAATTGGACCTGATTTTGAATAGAGATTGAAAAGAGGGTGGGACAATTTTACAAAGAGTAGTACAGGCAAATTCCCAATATTGAAATTCAATTGAAAATGAAATAAATAAAAGAAATAGGAGAAACAGTATTGATACGTATTCTGTCTCAGGCCAAATTGTCACAGGGTTAAGAGTAAATTGTTTTTTATGTTCTCCCTTTTCATAGATGATGTAATAATCCATATATCTGAAAGTACCATAAGAGGGGGGGGGAAATCCTTCCATATAGAAAACTATGTTAGGGGTGAGTGGAAAGGACTCGCAAGAAATGCTGTTCCTGCATCCAGCTTTTTGTGTGAAAGGGAATATACATTTGTTTTGAATGAAGAACATTCTGCCTAGCAGCTTCAAAAAAAAAAAAAACTTATTTCAAAATGACAACATGCACACAATGTCAAATGTCTGATGCAAGTATGTAAGTTGCGTGTTTCCTCCTTCCATAGGTTTCCATGATTCTACACATGACCCCATTCTATAAAGATGAAGTGCAAAAACACATTAGCCTCTTTATAAAACCACAATTTATGTTGAGTCACTAGTGCTACATGACACCAGGCCCTAATCTGGTGTTGTTTGAGGTTTGGGTTAGCATAGAGGGTGACTGCAGCCACTGAGGTTTGTAAACTATGGGTGTTTTGTTTTGTTTTTTTGTTTGTTTCTCTATACTGTTCCTGGAAATGCACATATCAATGTACAAAAATACCAGTAAGAATGCTTCTTCAAAATAACCAATTTATAACACTATTACAATAAATAAACTCCCATCAAACAAAACAATAAGAAACAAAAGTGCAATTATTTAAAACTCAGCTCATTGGAAACGCAGTCTGGTCCTGGAGCAGTAGTTAATCTGTAGATTCCTGGGTAAACAGGCTCATGTTCAACTGCCATCTAAAACAAGAGCGGGAGCGGGGGGGGGGCAGACCCACTTCCCTTGGAAGGGAGTTGTGTAATCTGGGAGGAGGGGGCACCTTACTCTTGGCTGCAGTGCTATGAGCCAAATCACTGATGGGGGTCCAAGCAAATGAATCCTATCATCGGATTAGGTGGCTGGAGACAGCAATATTTTCACAGTTCTAGTCCTGTGCCATTTGAGACTTTACAGGCTAATGACAACACTTAAACTGGTTTCATAACTTATTTTAATGTATGTTCTTAGACAATAGAGGTTTATTGAACAAATTAGATTTAGTGCCATGTGTCTTTCATCATGTGTCTATACCACCACTAATCTTGCTTCAATACTTCTGAAATTTATTGTTTTGCCCTGTCCTATTAGAATACTCAAATGACAGCAAAAAGAAACAATGTGGAAAACTCATAATTGTAGGATTAGGATTTAAGAGATTTATGGAACTATATTTTCCCTCTTTATATCTAACTGTATATGGCTTCAACCAGTCCTGCTATAGCTGAGAGGTCTCCTAGTTATTCTGCTGAATGGGTCTGAGACATCTTCTGTACAAATGCTGCTAAACACTAACATTTTTAATTGGTCTAAAAACAGTTTAATCTCATATGGGCAGGTGGTAACACCTGAGTTGATCTTATCTGGCCTGAAAAGTTCAAGTTGGACAGGTTAGAAATTGGATGTGAGACCACCATGGAAAACCATAGAAGCTAAGTCAAAAGTTTGTTTAAATTAATTTGCCTCCCATTTTGTATCAAAACAAATCTGGGTGGCTTGAAAGTTGAAAAATATAGTGAGATAGCTTGATAGTGAGATATCAAGCATATATCAGTACATGAAATAGGTAGGTGGGTAGATAGATAGATAGATAGATAGATAGATAGATAGATAGATAGATAGATAGATAGATAGATAAACAGACAGACAGACAGACAGACAGACAGGTATCTGTGAGGAAAGTAGCAACAAATTATTTCTAGAATGCTGCTAACAGCGCATGGCAGTCTCCAGTCTCTGAGCTTGATTCAAAAGCATTTTTTTTCTTTTAAAGGCAAATTCATATTTCTCAAAATACAATGGATTGCTGTTTTTTAATGGGTGGTTATTTAATTTGGAATAACAATGTATGAACTTGATCTTCGATTGTCTGTAGTTGGACCAAAACAGAGGTTCATGCTCTAGATCTCTATGGTACTCATTTTTGCGATTAAGTTTCTGTGATGCTGTGAATAAGATACCCTTCATGTTTTCATATGGCTGCCATCCTCTGAGAAAGGGTTTTTATTTTCTGTTTTGGTAAAGGGATGTCCCTTAACACAGGACAGCTGGGGAACAGCAACAGAAGGCCAAGAAGGAAAAGAAAAGGAAAAAAAAGGAGCAAGTGAAGTGGGAGGAAGGGAACAGAGGGCGTCAGCACTGAGAGAGTTGTCCCACTAGCAGATAAAAGCTACATTACATGAAATTAATGGAAGCTGTCTGAGACATACATGAATCAATGTTTCAGCGCTGAGAAACCAGACAAAAGAATAAAGAAATCTGAGCACTAACTATATCTTCAAAGGTCTCCTATTTACCCTGCTATCTTGGGTAGGGAGACAACGGAGGGGAGACATAAAGGAGAAGGGAACAACTGCTGTGACTGAATGAATGAGACCATATGAGCGATATTGGTGCCGTATGCATTCTATTTAGCTGATATCAAACACAGTTTAATGAAAGTTAAATAGTTTCTGAGGAGTGCATGAGCTGGAACGGATTAGATTCCACAGAGGGGTCTGTCAGCATATTGCTGCTCACACATATTCCCTGCTCTGAACTGCCACAATTCCAGCACTCCATTAGCAATACACAAAAGGCTTCAGGAGATAGCGGGCAGAGGCAAGTACCGCCATATTGGGAAGAAATAATGAAATATAAAGCCGGCACAGGATGAAGATTTTCTTGGACGCACTCATCTGAAACCAGATTTCTGCCATTCAAATGTTGATAAGACCTGTGGGAGGTGGGGAGATATAATAATAATTATAATAATCTCTGATTTTATTCACTAAAAGCAAGTGGCAGGGCTATCCTTTCTGCAATTAATTGTACAGCACCTAATTTGTTATTTTGGTACATTATAATCTGTAGGATTAATGCCATCACTTGCAATATTCTGGATAATAATAATTTTAAAAAACTTTTGCATATTTTAGAGGCACTGTTTGATGCTCTTCAGCCACTGTTAAAAGTAAGCAAAGTTAGGTATGTTAATCAAAATTAAGGAGGTTTAACTGCAATAGACACAATCTCTTTGGTGTTATACTCTAGAAGTACATGTAGATGGGATTCATTTTTATGCAACAGAGATCATGATTTATTGCTTATCAAAGTCCTCTTCTCTCCATGACTGGCTTTCAGGATGTTCACCCAAATATCTATGAGTAGTTTCCCCAAACAGAAGTGCAAACCTGAGGTTTACGTATATTTTCCTTTTCCCACTGTTTAGTGTCCTTATATATATATATATATTCTGTTCTTTCTTGTTTACTGATACTTATGTGTTAAGAATTTGTGAAGAACTATTGCAATCTTTCTTTGGACTATATATATTTTAACTGATTAATTCTATTACCTTAAGTTAAAGACATTGATCCCTTTGTTCATTTCAAATGTTGAATCCTATTTCAGAAGGGAATGTGCAGACCTAGGATAGTTGGACCCATTTCCTTGATCAAAGAATTAAAGCAAGCATCCTAATATGCATACTTGCTATTGCCAGTATGCTATGGTATGCTAGCCTAAGAACTGGCTAGGGACAGATAAGAGGTGGAATTCATCTTCAACTTCCTGTCCTTTGATTAGATCTGTGGGAATCTTTCTCTCTTTTTTCTTTGGTCCTTTCCAAATGCCAGAAATGGCTACTAGTATATTCCCAGGGGTTTGCAGGGGTTTGGGAGAACCTCTAGCTAAGATTCTGTGTAGTTCAGAGAACCCCCAAATCCCACTCCTGGCTGGCCCTGCCCACCCCATGCCTTCCCTTCCCAGGAGTCCCCACGCAGCCCGTTTTTGATGCTGGTAAGTGCAGGGCGTGCAAGGATGCTCAGGGAGGGTGAAAAACGGGCCTACTGGAAGTTTGGGAAGGCCATAAACAGGCCTCCGGAGCCCCGACAGGCTGTTTTCACCCTCCTGGAGGCTCGAGGAAAGCCTCTGGAGCCTGGGGAGGGCAAAAATGCCCCCCCACCTGCCATGGTGCAGGAGTCCGACTAGGCTATGCCCACCATGGCAACACCTACCCAGCAACTGGTCGGAGAACCCCTTGCTAAAATTTTTGAAGCCCTGTATATTTTAGTATCTACTCAGCTCTTTGAAGACCAATGAATTAGAAAACAAAAGTAAACTGACTTTAAAAAAATAAATGCTGCTTCTTTTGATGCTGATTTTCTACTTTCCACTGGATAAATCTTCTGTTCTGTCCTCCTTCGCCTCCGTCTGAGTGATGGCTCAATTAGCCGGCACTATCAGCTCTGGCAGCAGAATAGCCAGCGTCTGCCAAGAGCCTCCGTTATCTTCCATGACGCTGGTGAGTCACCCAGGAACAAACTTCAACTCTTAGTCAATCAGTGGATTTACCTGTTACAAAGAGACACAGCAGCTCTCGCTGCCTTTTATATTCTGTGGGGTGTGGCTCCATGACTCAGCACTTCCTAGTCCTGCCCCATCCCTGCTTCTGTTGTTCCCTCCTTCCTGCCTACGAAACCTAGGGTCCAACCAAGCCTGATTGCCATCATTGTCTGCAGGCGTGGCCTGGAGTGGGAGGAAGAGTCAGGGGATGGAGGCCTCGTTATTTCTTCCACCTGGCCTGCTTCTGGCTCCTGGAGCTGAGCCAGGGAAGCCGGTGCTCCCAAGGTAGGTCCTGACGGCCCTTCCCCCTCATTTTCCAAGTCACTTTCTGGCAGCAGGCCCAGCTCCAAGTCACTTTCTGGCAGGAGGGCCGGCTCGGGGGGTGCAGACACAACATCTTCAGTTATGTTGCTTTGGGATTTGAAGAATTATAATCCCAATACTTGAAGGGAATCACATTGAGGAAAGTTATTCTAGAACTAATGCTGAGTATGAACTGCATCCATGCAAACAAAAATGTCCTTTGCTGAATACCGGACAAGTAATTCTGCAAAGAAACAATGATGGAAGCTTTTCCAAGTTGCTTTTTATCAATACCCGACCTTCGGACCTTTCGCTGTGAGCTGAAAACACATTTGTTTATTCAAGCGGGACTGGCTTAAATTTTTAATCCTAAATAATTTTAATTGGGGTTATTATTTATGAATTTTAAGGGTTTTAAATTTGATCGTTTTAAATTTCAGCCATTTATGGATTATGCTTGTTTTAAGTTTTTGTTTTAATTGTACATTGTGTTGTTTTTATAATTTGGCTGTACACCGCCCTGAGTCCTTCAGGAGAAGGGCGGTATAAAAATCTAAATAAATAAATAAATAAATAAATAAATAAATAAATAATACTATCACCACAGACACACACACAAAAAAGCAGAAACTTAGAAACCTGATAGCTTCTGTTTAGTTTCTTCTTTCTTCTGCCTGACTTGCAATCATGATATTAGTAATTATAATTATTTGTATTTGATTTGTCTGGATTTCTTTCCTTCTTCTTGCCTTCCCTGAAAGGGTGGTAACTGTTGTAGAAAATGGCTGGCTACGGTTATAATTATTTCTAGGTTTTTGATTTAATCTGACAGAACTAAGCTTGCACCATGAAATCAGCACTTTCAGTGGATAATAGAAATTGCCACACTGGAACAAAAAAGTTTCTCCATTTAGGGTCATAGTTTTGTTTCTGGCAGAAGGCTATTTAGGTACATGTAGTCTCTCTCTATAGTCAGATATATAGCATAGGTCAAAAAATAGCTTTTTCCTCAAAAAATAAAATGAAAAAAAAAACACCTTTCTTCCCAAATGCAAAACTAAATATAAACCAAGCTAATATACACTTAGCATAAGTAGGGAGTCTACTTTCCTGTTGAATTTCTTTTTTTATTTAAAAAGTTTTTTATTTATAATACAAATTAAAAACAGTGGACGTAGCAGGACATCTCCCGTTTAAACATTTTCATCAAACTTTGTCATGTAACTGATACACTTCCTTATCTCTATACATATTTACACTAATTATCACATTTCGAATACATATAATCTTTCATCTATATAGGTTATTTCATTATCTACTGTCGAATTTCTTCAGGGAGCAAATTTCAAAGCTCAAGTGCCAGTACCGAAAAGACTCTGCTCCTTTTTGTTCTTAGCCTAATCTCCTGTAATTGGGTTCCTAAACCCTGGATTCTGGAGTTCAACAGATAGCATAAAAAGAGAAATTGAGGTTTCAGATCGTGAAATGTTCTATACTTTTTAGTGTACGTTGTACATATATTATAAAAATGGGGCAGGGCCTTATTTGTGTAGCTCCCACATTGACTTCTAAAATCTCTTAGCTTGCTCCATCATACCCAGTGGTGGAATTCAAATTTCTTTACTACTGGTTCTGCGGACGTGGCTTGATGGGCGTGGTGTGGCTTGGTGGGCGTGGCTTGGTGGGCACGGCAGGGGAAGGATTCTGCAAAATCCCCATTCCCTCCCCACTCCAGGGGGAAGAGGTCGTATTTGCCGGTTCTCTGAACTACTCAAAATTTCCACTACCGGTTCTCCAGAACCTGTCAGAATCTGCTGAATAGCACCCTTGATCATAACACTGATTCCCTTGAGCTTTTTAAATGCCATAACTCACCTAATTCCCCTTCCCTTCCCTTCCCTTTCAAAACTGACATACCTCAAAAAAAAGGTTACTAACTTCAAGCATTTCCAAAATATTTTGGGAACAAACTGTAGAAGCATACATAGAAATTAAAATAACAGTTGTATGTAGCCCAGTGTTTTGTTTGGAAGTGTGCCCAGGTGCCTCCCCTCTAAAAAGACAATGGTAAATGAAAATGGGAAAGTACAAAGCTGGCTGGTTGGGAAAAAAAAAGAAACAATTTCATCCATTCTGCTATTATAAATGGGAAGTTTGTGATTGGCCACAACCATCTCAGAAATCATTTTGTTTAAATGAACAAGATTGTTTCATCATTTCGAAAGTTCCAATTGACCTCAAAAGGCTGGCATTCTGCCTTTAACTGACTGGAATCAGAATATTTAATGCATGTAAAGCACATAAAAGTAGAATGTTAAACTATAGCACACACTATGCAACTCTACAGTGCAGCACAGGGAATGAGATGTAATTTGCCAATTGGCTCTCACACAGATGATTTCACCTAAAGCAAAATTTCAGTGTGAAAATTGCTGCTTAAAAGGAATATTTAAGTATTTATTAAGATTAATGATCAACAAATCTGTCACTCTGGGTTTCTTTTGGTTTCATATTTTCCAAACTTAAGTGCAGTTTGCCCTGTTTCTCTATTTGAAGGTTGATTGCTGAAAAAGTTGTATAGATTTCTGTATATTTGAATAGCATATAACAATTTCCAATCTCACATATATTTGTAGATCATTTTGATTAATAGAATTGTTTCTTAACTGGTTACTGGGTGGTGTAAATGGAGAGAGAGAGAGAGAGAGAAAGAGAGAGAGAGAGAGAGAGAGAGAGAGAGAAAATGAGGACTGCATTTCAAAGTGTAAATGTTTCAAAGTGATGATTAAGCATGAAAAAAGAAAACTTTAGTTGTCTATCCTATCCATAAAATAGATGAATCTCATATAATACCATTATAAAAGAGAAAGGCTTGGGGAACTTATTTAATATCACCCCCAGAGTTTTAGTGGAAATTCTAATTTTCTTCATGGTCAATTTTTGTTTCTTCTAAATTAGTAAATTATTATCTTCCAGATGATTAGATTATTAAAACAAGAGCATTTCACATGGTATTATAATTTTTTCAATTACTTGGAGGAGGATGAGAGTGGCCATGCAAGCAGCTTCCAAGAGAACTCCCATCATGCTACTGCATACTATGGCAAGAAGTCTATTTTGGCAATGGGTCAAACACATCAGGGCTTGCAGAAGGTTATTCCAAAGTGTAAGAATGAATCCTATTGGTTGGAAACTATATTGCTACACATGACCCTCACTGGCAGTGGTCTGCAGAGCTCCTAAACTCTATTTATGTTCTTCTTCTCATAAGAGGGCATGGGAAATAAAGAACCTAAACCATGACACAAGATGTCTGTGAAACCTTTGGCAGCTTATTCATCCCAAGATATTTTCTGGGATGTTCACCTACATACAGTATATAGATTACAGACCCCACTTTCCATCTAATACATGAGCTGTCAGAGTCATAGGTTGGCCCCACCAGTTCATTTCTTCTCAGCTTGTTATAAAGACAGGAAACCTGGACATCTGTAATTCAGTCAAGACATAAAGGGACAAATGTGGAAATGGCCCAATTTTCTCAGGCCCTATTTTATTCTGCTTTGAATCCTCCCCTATTAATTTTATCCAGACTGAGGATAAGAATTTCCTCAGGCATCACTTCTGAGTCATTTTTCATCCTTATTCATAGCTTCTTTTTTCTTTTTTTAAGAAGTGGACCCAAACGGAGCAAACTGAAGATACATTTAAGGTTGCCTGTCACATCCACTAAGGTAATTGGCTCCATATCTTCATCCTTTTTTCTAAATGAAGATAATTTTATTAAGTGGTGCAGGAGGTGTTCTGCTCATGTCACCAGCTGCCTATTAGAGGCAGAGAGAGGGGCTTTGCTGTATTATTTCCATCTGTTCTCATGACATTATGTCATCATCGTCAATGGTTACATTGTGTCAAAGGTCACACAGTCTTGTGCGTTGGAGCCTATGCTTTTTCTTTTCTTTTTTCTTTAAAGACATGTCCAAGATGTCCTTTTCAGGGCGGAGAAATAGGTCAAAATGAAGTGGGGGGGGGTGGAAATGACAGATGCACATTGGTTCAAATAGCTTTTTCTTTGAACAATTTAGATGCAAATCTTTATCATATCATACCCTATGTGGGGAAAAAGGCAATTTCACCGGTCGTTCATTTTTTTTTCAGTGTACATTTATTGGGAATAAATTCCACAATACTCATCTGGACTCCTCTTGCTGTAATAATGCATAGAATTTGCACAATAATATTGCATGAATATATAACATGTGATATGGAACTTAGGGTTTTCCAGACCTACTAGTATTTCAATTGCCAACCAACCCAGTCAATGTGATCCCAGTCAAAGATGAAAGGAATTTACTTTTGTAATCCCTGCTTGTAATCCCTGTATGTAACAGTTGTTACATACTGGCAGTTACCTGATATAAAGAAGAATGTTGAACATGCAACTAATGTTTGCTTTCCCCTTTATTTTCAGGCACACCTGTTGTGGCCTGCCAGCGGCTAACAGAGCTGGCACAGATTCGGATATTGAGGAGTTTGGGGAGGAATGTAGGCCAGTCCTGGAGTCTGTGGAAGGCGTGAACGAGGGCTCTGCATTGGAGACAGAGAGGGGCCAGGGCCATCTGGGAGTTATGTGCTGGCTCCGGAGCCTCCAGAATCTGACATCAGCGAGGCAGAAGAACAGTGTGAGCCTGTTCCCAGTGTGCGCAGCCGCAGAGCTGCCAGAAGGCAAGAACAATTAAGAAAAAAAAGGGCAACTTGGGAGTAAGACTTGGGAGCACATAACTTGGAGATTATTGGCCCCTCCCATAAGACATAAAAGAGGAGCAAATGGACGTGAGCCTTTGCAGGAGGCAATTAGTTCATATAGTCAATTCAAATTCTGAGAAGTCTGCTTGACTCTGTGTTCCGTTTGGCCTTGCAAAACTAATTGACATTTAGGTCTCTGGCAGCGATGGCAAGGAAGATAAAGGTGGGTGCTTATCAACATTACCCTGAAAGACTGTGTCAACTCCAGCGGACATATGTCAGAATCTTCACAGACTGTTTGTGAATCATTATGGGCTGTGAATGACCATAATTCACAGCCGTCTCAATAAAAGAAGTTTTTTGGGACTAAGATTGTGATTTATGCTTTCTCAGGAAGCCTAGGTCAGAACAACACCACAAGTAACTTGCTGGATAAATTAGGCTGGAAGATTGTAATTAACAGAATAACAGAATTGGAAGGGACCTTGGAGGTCTTCTAGTCCAACCCCCTCTCCAAGTCTAAGGTGGGCTTGAATTAAAATGCCCATTTGTTTTTTTGTTTTTTATAAAGTGCTATGTAGTTTCTTGGCTCAATACTTATGTATAAGAGTCATGTCATTGAAAATTGCCCACAAAATGTCTTTCCTCCTCTTTTTTTAAATCTATGAACTTTCTGCATGCATCTGGTTGGCCACTGTGACAGAAGGCTAGTCTAGATGGGCTTCTGGACTTATCTAGCAAGGCTGTTCTGAAATTCTTATCTATATTAGGAAAAGATGTATGCTGAAGACATCTGAATTTTGTTTTATATTTACAAATAAATCATGTAAATTTAAATGTACAGAATTTAAATTTATTGGATGGATGAATAGATGTATGACTGAGTAGATGTATAACTGACTAGTCTTAAAGTATAGAACTCACCCATACCATCATTTTTTTTATTTGCAGTTTCTCTGTAGCTTCCTTAGAAATTCAGGCTTATTAAGACACTTTTTAACCTTTGTTTCAGAATGGAGGATATGCAATCTACCACAGTTCTCTGTTTCCTCAAATTATTTTCATCTCTCCTGATCCATCTACACATAGAATAGAATAGAATAGAATAGAATAGAATAGAATAGAATAGAATAGAATAGAATAGAATAGAATTTTATTGGCCAAGTGTGATTGGACACGCAAGGAATTTGTCTTGGTGCATATGCTCTCAGTGTACATAAAAGAAAAGATACGTTCATCAAGGTACAACATTTACAACACAATTGATGGTCAATATATCAATATAAATCATAAGGATTGCCAGCAACAAGTTATAGTCATACAGTCATAAGTGGAAAGAGATTGGTGATGGGAACTATGAGACGATTAATAGTAGTGCAGATTCAGTAAATAGTCTGACAGTGTTGATGGAATTATTTGTTTAGCAGAGTGATGGCCTTCGGGAAAAAACTGTTCTTGTGTCTAGTTGTTCTGGTGTGCAGTGCTCTATAGCGTCGTTTTGAGGGTAGGAGTTGAAACAGTTTATGTCCAGGATGCGAGGGATCTGCAAATATTTTCACGGCCCTCTTCTTGATTCGTGCAGTATACAGGTCCTCAATGGAAGGCAGGTTGGTAGCAATTATTTTTTCTGCAGTTCTAATTATCCTCTGAAGTCTGTGTCTTTCTTGTTGGGTTGCAGAACCGAACCAGACAGTTATAGAGGTGCAAATGACAGACTCAATAATTCCTCTGTAGAACTGAATCAGCAGCTCCTTGGGCAGTTTGAGCTTACTGAGTTGGCGCAGAAAGAACATTCTTTGTTGTCCTTTTTTAATGATGTTTTTGATGTTAGCTGTCCATTTTAGATCTTGCGATATGATAGAACCTAGAAAGGATGCATAGAAAGGATAGAACCTAGAAAGGATGTGAGTTGCATTGCTAAAACATTGAACTGGTTTAAAAATGAAACGATACATTTAATTGCATAAAAATTTATGGTGCATTTCTGAAAGAAGAACAGCACATTGATATGCACAATTGTGATATAGTTTGTTTTTTGTAAGATTAATCTGTGCATATTTTGGTAATATTGGTTGTTATCTAAGGGGTGGGGGGAAATTAAGGAACTAAGTGTCTGAAAAATTGTTTCATTTTTGAATTTCCAACTGTCTATGCAGAGTGCTAAGCATAAGTGGCTTGAAAATTCACAACATCCTGGGAAAAATTCAAAAATCAAAATTCCTCAAACAATGAAGGATACCTAGTACATTGCTTCACTTGGGAAACAAGGCCAAATTATTCAGAATGAAAAAATCTGGAGAGAAATTCAAATGTGAAGAATTCTGAGTGAGAAAAGTACATAGTAAAACTATTCAAGGTTTACTAAAACACATCTCTGTTATTACAGTTGGCATAAAAGACATTTTCAAAAACACAATAAAGATGCTTGAGTATTCCATACAGAAACACAAAGACATTTATTTCAGCAATTTTGGGGGACTGGACTGGCAACTGTTTTTCTTGTAACCGCAGGTGGCATTAGCTGTAAAAATGGATTTTTCTTTCTTGAAAAATGCTTAGCAGTGGAATGAAGGAAGCTGGGACTGGATCTATTACATGGCTGTATGCTTGAAGTTAGCTATACTAAGCGCAGATGGCATTTTGCATATTTGTAAAGTATGGAAATGAAACCGTTCTGCTGAATTGGTTCATATATAAACTTTTCAACTGTTACAAACAAATCCAGCCTTTCTGTTCTTTCCATTTTATTTACATGATTGAAGAAGAGTCCAGAGGTGTTTGAGAAAGACACTCGCTACTTCCAGGAATGATAAGATGACTGCATGCAGTGGAGATGAAATGAATAATCATGATTGCTAGATTTCCCAATAGTAGAACTCAGATTATGAGAATCAGATTATGGAAGACTGCTTTAAAATGAGAATATTCAGGAAATTTTCAAAGAAGAGTTGTGGAGAGACCTCCCTCCCTCCCCTTTGTGGATCTTCTTGGAAATGTTCTCAGATGGTGCCTTATTTGATATGGAAACATTTCATCTAGCTCAGTATTAACTGCTCTGATTGAAAAATCCCAGAATGAGGTATGTCATATTGTCTACATTTTGAACTTTTCAAGTACCGAGGCCAGGTAGTGAAGCAGTTGCTCACCATCACTGAATTATGAGAATATTATAATTCTGTGTATTTCCTGAAAGATCCTAAAATACCTTGCCTGAACAGAATTTTTGCTAAGTAAAAGTATTCAAAACTATGCTATTCTAATAAACTCAACCATGAAAAGTGAGAGTCTCGACAATCTCTAGCAAGGAGTCTCTTCCAGCTGACTTATTTAAAAGGGTTCATTTGGAAATAAGTGGTGGTGGGCTGCTGCCGGTTCGGACTGGTTCGGGAGAACTGGTAGTTCCGGTGATCAGATGGCCCCACCCACCTGTCCCCTCCCTAACCTGTTCTATATTTCCTTCTTTATGGCTCAACTGATTCATACAGCCCAGCTGATTTCCATGCCTCCACTGTTCTACTCACTGGGGCTGCTTTAGAAGGTAAGCAGCTGAGCTTAAAATTGCTGTATTTTGAACACTACGCACAAACACGTTAGGCGAAGCACGCGCTCACAGAACCAGTTGTTAAAACGGTTGCAGCCCACCACTGGAAATAAGGATAAAGTAGGGGTACTTCAAGTTTCCTCAGTTAAGCAATGTCACCTAGTATTATTTGAAAAGCATGCCTTCTCTGACATATTTGCACTCTGGAACAACATCCTACCTGGAAATTCACACTGCTTCTATCCTACAAGGGTTCTGTCAAAATTTTATAAACATGGTTTTATAGTGGATGGTTTTGTTTCCTAAATTTGGCCAATAATGATCTCTCTTCTTATTGCTTTTCTCTTTCTTTTTTAAATAAGATGCCCAGATTCATTTTAAAACTGGGATTCAAAATCTAATTATTATCTAATCCTAATCTAATCCAAAGAACTGGTGCTCAGTTCTGGTACTTCTACTATGAACAGTTTTTTAATCAAAGCCTCCATGTTATAAAAGCACTGAGCAGCTCTTTGGAGTTTACAAAAACTAGAATTTGTAAGAATCACAGTGCAGATGCAAACTCTAATTTGGCATAGCTAAATTTTAAATTCTAGTTAATGACTAACGTGTAATTACATGATAAAGATAATATTGTTAGCCCTTTCCTTGGGTTCAGTATGTTATATCAACAGAACTTCTACCTTTAGGTAGTCCAATTTTCCCCTGTCTGATCCCATAAAACACATTTTGACTTCAAATCTTAAAATTCCATTTTTGGGGGTACAATTTTATTATAGATGTTTTTAATAAAAAGCAAAGAAAAAACTAATATAAAATGAGAAAGAGAACACAATGAAATCAAAGGGAAAGCTAAAAGTTCAAGAAAAGGAAAGAAAAAGTAAACATGGAATTGAAAAGAAAGAAAATACAAATAACAATAGCATTTAGATTTACTGTATATACTAGTTTACAGTACTTTACAGCCCACCTTAAGCAGTTTACGGAGTCAGCATATTGCCCCCAACAATTTGGGTCCTCATTTTAGCCACCTCGGAAGGATGGAAGGTTGAGTCAACCTTGAGCCTGGTGAGATTTGAACTGCCAAATTGCAGACAGCTGGCAGTCAGCAGAGGTACTGCATTCTAACCACTGCACCATTTTATTTATTTATTTATTTATTTATTTATTTATTTATTTATTTATTTATTTATTTATTTATTTATTTATTTATTTATTTATTTATTCGATTTTTATACCGCCCTTCTCCCGAAGGACTCAGGGCGGTGTACAGCCAAATAAAAAGCGCAATATATAAATTAAAACAAGACTAAAACAAACATATTACAAAATGGCCAAAAATTTAAAAAATTTAAAACATTTAAAATAGTTTAAAAAACCCTAAAAATATAAATAACCCCAGATTAAAATTTAATTAGGCCTGTCCCGCTTGAATAAATAGATGTGTTTTCAGCTCATGGCGAAAAGTCCGAAGATCAGGCACTTGACATAAACCAGCGGGAAGTTCGTTCCAAAGCGTAGGAGCTCCCACAGAGAAGGCCCTACCCCTGGGGGCCGCCAGCCGACATTGTCTGGCGGACGGCACCCTGAGAAGGCCCTCTCTGTGAGAGCGTACGGGTTGGTGGGAGGCATAGGGTAACAGCAGGCGGTCCCGTAAGTACCCGGGCCCTAAGCCATGGAGCGCTTTAAAGGTGGTAACCAAAATCTTAAAGTGCACCTGAAAGACCACAGGAAGCCAGTGCAAACTGCGCAGGATTGGTGTTACATGGGAGCAACGGGTTGCTCCCACTATTACCCGCGCAGCTGCATTCTGGACTAGCTGCAGCCTCTGGGTGCACTTCAAGGGCAGCCCCATGTAGAGAGCATTGCAATAATCCAAACGGGAAGTGACAAGAGCATGAGTGACCGTGCATAAGGCATCCCGGTCAAGGAAGGGGCGCAACTGGCGAACCAAGCGTACTTGGTAAAAAGCCCTCTTGGAGACGGCCACCAAATGATCGTCAAACGACAGCCGCCCATCCAAGAGGACGCCCAAGTTGCGCACCCTTTCCATTGGGGCCAATAACTCGCCCCCCACAGTCAGCCGCGGCTGCAGCTGATTGTACTGGGGTGCCGGCATCCACAGCCACTCCATCTTGGAGGGATTGAGCTTGAGTCTGTTTCTTCCCATCCAGACCCGTACAGCTTCCAGACACCGGGATAGCACTTCGACAGCTTCGTTGGGGTGATCCGGGGTGGAGAAGTACAGCTGCGTATCGTCAGCGTACAGATGGTAACTCACCCCGAAACCACTAATGACCTCACCCAGCGGCTTCATGTAGATGTTGAACAGGAGGGGCGAGAGAATTGACCCCTGAGGCACCCCACAAGTAAGGTGCCTCGTGGTCGACCTCTGCCCCCCTGTCAACACCGTCTGCGACCGGTCGGAGAGATAGGAGGAGAACCACCGATAAATGGTGCCTCCCACTCCCAAGCTCTCCAACCGGTGCAGCAAGATACCATGGTCAATGGTATCAAAGGCCGCTGAGAGATCTAATAGGACCAGGGCAGAGGAGCAACCCCTATCCCTGGCCCTCCAGAGGTCATCTACCAATGCGACCAAAGCTGTCTCCATACTATGTCCGGACCGGAAGCCGGACTGGAATGGGTCTAGATAGACAGCTTCATCCAGGTACTGGGGAAGCTGCCAAGCAACCACACTCTCTACAACCTTCGCCACAAAGCGAAGGTTGGAGACTGGATGATAATTTCCCAAAATAGCTGGGTCCAGGGAAGGCTTCTTGAGGAGGGGTCTCACCACCGCCTCTTTCAAGGTAGTGGGGAAAAACCCCTCCAACAATGAAGCATTTATAATTCCCTGGAGCCAGCCTCGTGTCACTTCCTGGATAGCCAGCACCAGCCAGGAAGGACACGGGTCCAGTAAACATGTGGTTGCATGCAACCTCCCCAGCAACCTGTCCATGTCCTCGAGAGCCACAGACTCAAACTCATCCCAAACAACCTCAACAAGACGTGTCTCCGTCATCCCACTTGGATCATCGCAATTTTGGTCTAAGCTATCCCGAAGCTGAACGATTTTATCGTATAGATAACCGTTAAACTCCTCAGCACGTCCCTGCAGGGGGTCATCCCGCCCCTCCTGGTGAAGGAGGGAGTGGGTCACCCGAAACAGGGCGGCCGGGCGGTTATCTGCCGATGCAATGAGGGTGGAAACGTAGGAACGTTTCGCCTCCCCTATTGCCACTAGGTAGGTCTTAATAAAAGATCTCACTAGTGTCCGATCAGCCTCGGAACGGCTAGACCTCCAAGTACTCTCTAGGAGTCTTCTCCGACGCTTCATCTCTCTCAGCTCCTCAGAGAACCAAGGAGCCAATTGAGATCTACGCCGGGTCAGAGGCCGCAAAGGCACGACACGGTCCAAAGCCCCAGTCGCGGCCCGTTCCCAGGCCGCAACTAGTTCTTCAGTCGTGCCGTGGGCAAGATCCTCAGGGAATGGCCCAAGCTCCATCTGGAACCTCTCAGGGTCCATCAGGCGCCTGGGACAGAACCAACGAATTGGCTCCGTCTCCCTGCGATGGCTCAAAGAAGTAAATTCTGATCTGTATAGCAGTCGTAAGTATAATTACTGTATACATTTTGAACCTGGCTCTGCAGATTGGCCTGGGGACCAAATAGGAATTTCCATGCTGAAGGTGGCTGCTGGATTGATAGCAGACTCCACATCCCTCCCTTGCTCTCTACTCTCACCGTCCGTCTTTTTGGTTATCATATTGATGGATTCTCATTGTATTCTTTTTCATTGTTTATTTTATTGTTCTATTATTTTACTTCTGTTCTGTTTACACTCTTTTCATTTCACCTAGAGTAGCCCCATGGCAAGACAGATGACAAGTAAACTTAACAAACGAATAAAATAAATCAGTATAAATTTATCTCCCATTCTATGTTTACCACGAAGCTCTCTTCTTTCTATAACTTATCCTGTCTAATCATCAAAACCATAAATCATAAGTTCATTTTTTTCTGTATCATGCAAAAAGTCCATCAGGGATTCTTGGTCAGCAATAAATGTAGATATTGTCTTGTCTTTGATCAAAGAAGTCAATTTAGTTCATCCTCTTCACCAACCATTCTTCCATTGTATGTATTGCCAAATCTTTCCAGCTGTGTGCATATTATAATCTCACTACAGTTATCAGGCAGAAAAATAAAGTTCCATGACTTTTTTTCCCCAACTGAAAAGATTGAAATTTATATATTATAATCTTAAGGAGAATTTTCATAAAATGATATACTATTGGTATATATCACCAGAGAACTTGTCGAGACTGTACAAAGACACTTCAAATTTATGTTGCAAATGTGAGCAATGCAAAGGGACATTTTTTCATGTTTGGTATCATGTTTGGACATATAAAAAGCTATAACATTCTGGATTCAAATACGCACATGAACTGTTGTAAAACTTTAGCTGGAGACATATTATCAGAAGTAAGATCCAAGGGGAGGGGGCTGGAGGGAGGAGAATGAGAGAGAGAAATGTTGTTTTGTGTACACACTTGATAAGGTAATATTTCAATTCACTTTGGGTCAGGCATATTTGTAATGTTTCCTCAAATACCCTCCAGTATCCCCTTAGGCAAAATCTGTTGACAGCCTGATACATTTTGGTTCCCTTCAACATGTCTTAGCTATCCCCAGAAAAAAGGGACTGCTGAATGTGTTTTTTGGCTTTCTTGAGATGAAATGGTGGAATATATTTTTAAGACTTTCCTTGAAAACTGTTCTATTCCTCCTTTTTTAATATGATCTCTTTGCCAATACTGACTGGCACCAACCATGGAGGAAGGAGAACAAACATTGTAAAACATTGCCCCCACCGCATTACTAATCCCCTAAATTGGTCCAGAAACTTACTATGGTTAATGGTATTGAAAAGTGTCAAAAGGGCCAGGAGACTGAATAAATGCATTTCCCCTTCTCAGGCCCTCCAGAGTTCGTCCACAAACATGAACAATGCTCTCTTAGGATTGTGACTTGACTAGAGCCATGGCTGAAAAGGGCCCAAATGAACTACTTCATCCAGCAACTTTTGAGACTGAATGCTCTCTATCCCCTCAACAACTTTCCCTGAAATGATGTCAGTGCTAAAGATATATTTCTTTATTATCCCTTACCATATATCTAATAAAGGAGGAGGAAGAAAATCCATGGGAGAAAATTGTGGGTGGTTTGATTATGGGCCGAGGCACTCATTATCTTGGATTTCAGACTCTACTCAAAACATTCATGCTCTAAATAGACCAACATCTTATCTGCATTTTTCTATTCTATGCAATGCCTACAGGGAAGGTAATCTACAAAGTGGATGAGGCCTGTTACAAATCTAGATTTTGTCTTTATTCTCCTTCTGCCAACCAAATAACTGTTATTATGACCTACTACTACTACTACCTACAAGGAGCTGCTGATTCAGTTCTACAGAGGAATTATTGAGTCTGTCATTTGCACCACTATAACTGTCTGGTTCAGTTCTGCAACTCAACAAGAAAAACACAGACTTCAGAGGATAATTAGAACTGCAGAAAAAATAATTGCTACCAACCTGCCTTCCATTGAGGACCTGTATACTGCACGAATCAAGAAGAGGGCCGTGAAAATATTTACAGACCCCTTGCATCCTGGATATAAACTGTTTCAACTCCTACCCTCAAAACGACGCTATAGAGCACTGCACACCAGAACAACTAGACACAAGAACAGTTTTTTTCCCGAAGGCCATCACTCTGCTAAACAAATAATTCCATCAACACTGTTAAACTATTTACTGAATCTGCACTACTATTAATCTTCTCATAGTTCCCATCACCAATCTCTTTCCATTTATGACTGTATGACTATAACTTGTTGCTGGCAATCCTTATGATTTATATTGATATATTGACCATCAATTGTGTTGTAAATGTTGTACCTTGATGAACGTATCTTTTCTTTTATGTACACTGAGAGCATAGGCACCAAGACAAATTCCTTGTGTGTCCAATCACACTTGGCCAATAATATTCTATTCTACTAACATGTCTTCCATACCAATTGTTCTCTCTGAAGCAAAAAAACAATCTGTCCTGGAAAATGGGTTTATTGATTTCTTATGATGACACTTATCTTTCATGACCTTATAAATTTCTGTTGTTGTTGTTGGCTAGTTGTCCAGACTCTTGTATCTACTAATTTAATGTTGGTTAATGTGCAACATCTTGTCTATCATTGAAGAGCTACAGTATGTGCTAATGCTACGAAGAACCATTTCTGCATCGGTTTAATTGTCACTGTTTGAGCACAAAGAATGTGTCATTAGCATTAGAATATTACATATGAAAAAAGAGAGGAAAAATTGCTATCTAGAGTCTCAACATCTTTTTTACATCTGGTGGTGACCAAAATTGGATGCAGTATTCCAAGTGTGGCCTTACCAAGGCATTATAAAGGGGTATTAACACTTCACGTGATCTTGATTCTATCTCTCTGTTTATGCAGCCTAGAACTGTGTTGGCTTTTTTGGCAGCTGCAGCACACTGCTGGCTCATATTTAAGTGATTGTCCACTAGAACACCAAGATCCCTTTCACACTTACTACTATTGAGCAAGGTAACACATATACTGTACCTGTGCATTTTGTTTTTCTTGCCTAAATGTAGAACCTTACATTCATCACCATCGAATTTCATTTTGTTAGATAAAGCCCAACATTCAAGTCTGTCAAGATCCTTCTGTATCTTAAGCCTATCTTCCAGGGTGTTAGCTATTCCTGCTAGCTTGGCATCATCTGCAAATGTGATGAGTTCCCCATCTATCCCCTTGTTCAAATCACTGATGAATATGTTGAAGAATACTGGGCCTAAAACAGAGCCTTGGGGTACCCCACTGCATACCTCCCTCCATATAGATGCAATTCCAGTGAGGACTACATGCTGAATGTGGTTCCAACCAGTTACAAATCCATCTGGTGAAGATGCTGTCTAACCCACCTTTTTCTACTTTATCTAGTAGTAGGTTATGGTCTACTTTATCAAATGCTTTACTGAAGTCCAAGTAAATTATATCGACAGCATTCCTCTGGTCTACTAATTTTGTCATTTTGTCAAAGAATGCGATAAGATTAGTCTGGCATGATCTGTTTTTGACAAACCCATGTTGGCTTTTGGTTATTACTTTGTTTGCTTCTAGGTGTTCGGTGATTCGTTGCTTGATTATCTTTTCCAGAATCTTCCCTGGTATTGAGGTCAGGCTGATAGGTCTGCAGTTTCCTGGGTCTGTTCCCCCCCCCTTTTTTTTGAAGATGGGAACTCATCAGCTCTTTTCAAGTCCTCTGGCAGCTCCTCTGTGCTCCAGGATCTTTAAAAGATATAGTTCAGTGGTTCTGAGATCTCGTCTGCCAGTTCCTTCAGAATCTTGGGCTGTAATCCATCTGGTCCTGGTGATTTGAACTTGTCTAGGGTAGACAGGTGTTGACTTACTATTTTCTTCCCTATTTTAACTTGTGTTCCTAATCTGTTTTTTGATAGGTTGGATTGTTTTTTCCTTTTGTGTAAAGACAGATGCAAAAAATGAGTTAAGTAGATCTGCTTCTTCCCTGTTGCTTGTCACTTTCTTGTCACTTTCTCCCAGCAATGGGCCAATTGTTTCTTTGACTTTTTTCTTGTTTTTAACATATTGGAAGAAGCTTTTTTTTGTTATATTTTACTTTTGTCACAAGCTTTAGCCTTAGCTTTCCTCACTTCATCTTTGCAGGGTCAGGCTATTTGCTGATACTCTGCCTTAGTTATTGTATGTGCCCCTCTTTCCACTTTTTATATTTGTCCTTTTTGTCATTCAATTTGTCAGAGAGTTCTTTATGCAGCCATGTGGTTTCTTTTGAGAGTTGTTATTTTTCTTCTTCATTGGTATTGTGCTAGATTGGGCTTTTATAATCTCACTTTTCAAAATTTTCCAAACTTCCTGAGTTGTTTTCCCCTTGAGGATTCTTATCATGGAATCCTTCCCAAGCTCTCTCTAAGTTTATTGAAATTAAACTTTAAAGTCTTAAAGCCCAAGACTCTAGTTTGACTTTGTTCTGTTGCTTGTGCTTGCATAATGTTGAATTCCAATATTGCATGATCCCTCCCAAGGTTCCTGTAGCTTCAACACCTTTTTTGGTTAAGGGATTGCACAAACTGTGGGAAATAAATAAGCAAAAGAGCATAAGAAAAATATCCAGGAATTTATTTCAAGCCAAGAAATTCAGCATTCTTCCCACTATAGAGCAGGGGTGTCAAACTTGCGGCCCAGTGGCCGGATGCATCAAGTGCTGGCCCCGGCCCTGCCCAGTTTAGCAAAGGGGGAAAAAGTCCTGATACATCACGTGACACCTCTGTGACAATGCAAGTTTGACACCCCTGTTATAGAGCAAAAATCTGGAAAATGTCCACCTATCCCAATCCCAAAGTTTTTGGTTTCACATTCCCTTAAATTAGGTATCATTATTGTAGGTGACTGCATTGCACCTCTTTATTTATGTACTTTACAAAACTTAGAGACCGCCTGGCTTCAGATGATTCTGGGCATCAACTGTGTTGTAAATGTTGTACCTTGATGAACGTATCTTTTCTTTTATGTACACTGAGAGCATATGCACCAAGCCAAATTCCTTGTGTGTCCAATCACACTTGGCCAATAAAAATTCAATTCAATTCAATTCAATTCAATTCTATTCTATTCTATTCTATTCTATTCTATTCTATTCTATTCTATTCTATTCTATTCTGTAACAAAATAAACACTAGGCTGGATTAGGCCAGAACAGAACAGAACAGAACGAAACAGAACAGAACAGAACAGAACAGAACAGCACAAAGGATAGCAATGTACTCACATCCAGTATTTATTTTATCTATGTTTGGGACAGGTGAAACCAATCCCTTTCAGTATGGGAATGGAATGCTTCCTTACTATTCTTTCCACTATAGAGCAGGGATGTCAAACTCGCGGCCCAGTGGCCGGATGCATCACGTGCTGGCCCCAGCCCCGCCCAGTTTACCAAAGAGGGGAAAAGTCCTGATACATCACGTGACACCTCTGTGACGATGCAAGTTTGACACCCCTGCTATAGAGCAAAAATCCAGAAAATCCACCCCCTATCCCAAAGTTTTTGGTTTCACATTCCCTTAAATTAGGTATCATTATTGTAGGTGACTGCATTGCACCTCTTTATTTATGTACTTTACAAAACTTAGAGACCGCCTGGCTTCAGATGATTCTCTATGTAACAAAATAAACACTAGGCTGGATTAGGCCAGAACAGAACAAAACAGAACAGCACAAAGGATAGCAATGCACTCACATCCAGTATTTATTTTATCTATGTTCGGGACAGATGAAACCAATCCCTTTCAGTATGGGAATGGAATGTTTCCTTACTTTGCATAACCTTCAAAAAAATTATTAAAATTCATATAAGAAACGTTTGCCATTGGTGATTAGCCAAGATGCTTTGATTTAGTAGAACTTCCAGATCATGTCACAGTATACCACTGATTTAAAGAATTTGCTGGCTGAAGATGTTTTTTTCCTGTCCTAGTTGAGACCTTCTTGAAAGTAATTGAATAATAGTGCCAAAACAACATGTTGGTCAGATAAAATTTTCTTTCTATACAGTGACAGAACAACATAATGATCTTCTTCCTAATACAGCCTTTCCAAGTCCTGCCTGATATTTTGCACCTTGATGCATCTAGCAATACAAATCTTAGGAATAATGGGATCTAAACTGGGAAATGCAATTCCTTTTGCTAAACAGCAGCATCTGCCCTAATCAAGAATGCTTAGGGGAATTAATATCTGCATACTCTTATGCATACAGATCTCATCCACACCTGTCAAATTATAGTAGCGAGGAAATGTAATGATCTAATGAATTTTGTATTTCCCTGAGAGCTGAAATATTTTTTCAATCTGTAAAAAGAAGTATGAAAAGATTTTTTAAAAAATTACACATTCTATAATAATTTACATTTAGAAATACTATTTTGAGATAATATATAGAATATTTGGAAAATATTCTAAAAATGCTATGAATGTGCATTTTTGAATGTGAGAGCTTAATCTACTTTTACCATGACAATTACTGCAGAAACAGCAGAATACGCTTATGAGCTCAAAGTAAAGAATAATGAAAGAGAAATAAACTGATCTGGTCTTTTTAAAAGCCAACCAATCTTGGTTAGCAGAGAGAAAGGGTAGCTATTAAGAAGGTGAGGTTCACTTACTTATTCCCCACTGATAATTGGTGGTCTAGTATTTGCTCTGATCACAGCAAAATACCTTATGCCACCAGACTTGAAATCCTGGGTTTAGAAAATTTAGAACTCTGCTGCCTTCAGCATGACCTGAGTATAACTCATAAAATAATCTGCTACAATGTCCTTCCTGTCGAAGACTACTTCAGCTTCAATCGCAACAACACACGAGCACACAATAGATTTAAGCTTAATGTGAACCGCTCCAATCTTGATTGTAGAAAATATGACTTCAGTAACAGAGTTCTTAATGCCTGGAATGCACTACCTGACTCTGTGGTCTCTTCCCAAAATCCCCAAAGGTTTAACCAAAGACTATCTACTATTGACCTCACCCCATTCCTAAGAGGTCTGTAAGGGACGTGCATAAGAGCCCCCGCGTGCCTACCGTCCCTGTCCTAATGTTCCCTTTGATTGTATCCAATTCGTATGGTTATTTCATGCTTATACTTATATATACTGTTGTGTCTGGCAAATAAATAAATAAATAAATAAATAAATAAATAAATAAATAAATAAATAAATAAATAAATAAATAAATAAATAAGCAAACAAACAAACAAACAAACAAACAAATAAATAATCACCGAGACAGGCCTGGATGGGGGGCAGGGATGTGGATTTTACTGACAACCCTTGGAAGGATGCTATCAGTTACAGTTGGCAATTCTACCTATAATTATAGAGAAAATTCTATATGGTTGTGATTTAAAAAGTATGTTGCTTTAAAAAGAAAAAAAAATTAATTTGCCCAAGGAATAAACTTTTTAAAGCTTCATGTTGTTCGTGTGAAAAGTAAAAACAATATAGGGCACAGGTGTCAAACTCATGATATCATGTTGTCATCACGTGACATATCACAACCTTTTCTCCCTTCGCTAAACTGGGGGAGGGCATGGCCAGTGCGTGACTCATCTGGCCCGTGAGCCACAGGTCTGACACTCCTGATATAGGGGATAATAATGTTAGGGATAGCTGAAGGTAAAAATACCTTTTTAATCAGATTTGACTTTGGTGACTTCATGGTCTTGCTGTCTTCTTCCGAGTTGAATTTTTGACTTTCCAGTCCAGCCTTGAACCTGGGAAAATTTTGGTGGTCTCCAATTCAAGTACTAACAAGCTCTGGTCATTAATGACAGACAATCCTGGTAAAGAGATGTCCCACGTCATAAAGTGTCTCAAGCAGCAAAGACCAGGTAGGTGCTGACACCTGCTGTGGGAAGATAATTAGCCATAGTGAAAGTACAAAATTCTGCACCAGGAACAGTTTAAATTCTCTGTGTAGAAAACTGCAACTGGTATAAGTTATGCAAACTGATTTCATGAACGTGATTTATAGATTTTTGCATAATTGTTTGAATGTATTTTGTCGGTAATCTATTGTTGCTGGACTAGCAATAGGGAGTGGAAGATAGAGAGCAGAAGAGCTCTGTGGCTCTATGCAGAGTAGCTGTTTTGTAGAGAGATAACTTATTCAAGTTACATTTTTGGCTCCTGCTTGCATTATCATGGGAGTGGTGGCAAGAAGTATATTTGTACAATTATTTCTGAGCTGTCAAGGCTGGCAATAATTGTGTCCTAACTTGACTGCTACAGTGTTTTCTAAATGGGTTGCCCTTGAGGAATGTTCAGAATTTCAGAGCTTCAGAGGCTTTCAGAGGAAGAAAAAAAAGCAAAAAAAAAAAAAAAGCAAGGCACAGAGCTCACAACCAAGGAACCTGTTGCTAAAATTCACCTCTGGGAACAGTTGATTGGGGGTATTCCGGAAGGCCCTCAATTAGCTTTTTTTCTCCCCAAAAACTAAGGTGCGTCTTATACTCCAAAAATATGGTAGTTTGATTTGGCATTGCCTGTTTGTGCACATCCACAATGTGCCTTTATTAAGCAGTAAATGTGTTGTAAAGGTAGTCTTTGACTTACAACAGTTCATTTAATGACCATTCAAAGCACTGAAAAAAGCAACTTATGACCATTTTTCACACGTACAACCTTTGTAGCATTCCCATAATCATGTGATCAAAATTCAGATGCTTGGAAACCAGTTCATACTTATGACCGTTTCTGTGTCCCAAGGTTATGTGATCTGCTTTTGACAAGCAAAGTCAAGGGGAAAGCCAAATTCACTTAACCATGTTGCCAACCAATCAACTGCAGTGATTCACTTAGCAACTGTGGCAAGGAAGATCTCCCATAAGGCTTAAAAAAGCACCAACGGCTCTTGGGTTCTTTGTAGGAAAGCAACATTGCAACAATTGTTTCTTGTCGGCATCTCCTGTTTCTGAACTTCATGGGGTTCTTGCCAAAAAAAAAGCCTTTGGCAAGGTGCCAAAGAAGACAAAGGTTTGTGATAAGGCCAAAGGACCTTTTCTGAAGGACTTTGTTTTGGACTTAATTTGGACTAAGCTGAGAATGAAGTAATTCTCAGCTGTTCTAATAAAATATGTTTGTTTAGGACTGATTGTGTCTGGTAATAGCTACTGGGCTTGGGTCACAACACACAGCATTAGACAACTTTCATCCAGTCTCCAATATTCCCTTTTTAGGGAAGGTTGTTGAGAGGATGATTGTCAGGAACACGACAATCACCCTCTCAACAACCTTGGGCGATGAAGGAACACATTACCTGGACCTTCTCGGTCTGTGTTCGGCCAGGGCACAGCACTGAAACAACATTGGTGGCACTTGTCAATGATCTTCAGAGGGCTCAGGGTGGAGGTGGTGCAACCCATCCTGAACCTTTTGGAACTCTTTGACATCCCTAGCTGGACATGTGACGCTATGACGTGCTAGCCAAGAGTCTGGGTGGGAAAGAACTAACTTTGAGTCAACTCTGGTAAAATGAAAAAGATCTGGGTTTCGGGGTCTTACTCATGGTTGCTCATGACTTGGTCAATTCCCATTTGGATTACTGCAATGCATTCTACATGGGACTGCTCTTTTAGACCACCCAGAAACTGCAACTAGTCCAGAATGCATCATCATACACTACTGTATGGATGCTCTTAGGTTTATCCATGCAAAGCCTTTATTGCTCAAGCTGCACTGGCTTCCAATTTTCTTCTGGGTGCAATTCAAGATTTTGGTTATCATTTTAAAGAGTCCTATATACACACACCTGGGACGTGGTGGCTCAGTGGCTAAGACCCTGAGCTTGTCAATTGAAAGGTCGGCAGTTCAGCAGTTTGAATCCCTAGTGCCGTGTAACAGGATGAGCTCCCATTACTTATCCCAGCTTCTGCTAACCTAGCAGTTCAAAAGCATGTAAAAAATGCAAGTAGAAAAATAAGGACCACCTTTAGTGGGAAGGTAACAGTGTTCTGTGTGCCTTTGGCATTAAGTCATGCTGGCCACATGACCACAGAGATGTATTCCGACAGTGCCGGCTCTTCGGCTTTGAAATGGAGATGAGCACCGCCCCTTAGAGTCAGGAATGACTAGCACATATGTGCGAGGGGAACCTTTACCTTTTATATAGCACATGACCAAGTTATTTGCAGGACCAAAGTTCCCTAAGGACATCTCTCCTTCCTACCAGACCAAATATGGTGGGTATGCTCCTAGATTCTTTCCTTAAACATTCCTACCTTATGGGAACTAGGACATGTGCTTTTTCCATATAGCCGCTGCCCTATGGAATACTCCTTCTCCTCAAGTTAAGCAGAACTGTATCCTCCTATATTCTGAAAAGCACTGAAGACCTAAAAAGTGCATATCACTTTTCTCCCAAGTGCTGAGATAGGATAGGTGGATGAGAAGTTTTTAGGAGGGACTGTATGTCCTAAGTTTAATTTTGGTGTCAGATTTTTAATGTTTATGGTTTTTAATATTTATTAGTAATACAACAATTAGTAATACAACAGCATAACAAAATTGTTTTAATTGCTGATTGGGAGCTGCCCAGAGTTTGACATAAGATGGGTGGCTATATAAATGTTTTAAATAAATGAAAGCAATCAATCAATAAAGGCAAAAGCAGAGCCAGTACCACCACCTTGAAGATATCATAGTATGTACTCCAGAAACCAAAGCTAATGAGCCTAAAGTGAGTGGTTATTGGTTGCTTATGTGCTTTAATGGTTCCCATATGAGCAATCCTGATGGATTCCTATGTTACAGCAACTAGAGTATACTTGCTGAGGGAACAATGAATATACATGCAAATTTTTCAAATCAGATTTGACTTTGTAATAATCTGGTACATTATTTTCTTTGAGACTACATTAATATGAATCACTTATTTCAACCATTATAGTATGTAGCAACATATCTCTCTCTACCTCTCTCCCTTTCTTCCTCTCTCCCTCTGTCTCCGTATCAGTAGTTTGATTCTGCTGTTTATGGTCCTTTAACTTGAATTGACTTTCTTTTAAAGTCCTTAATCTGACAACACATGGACAAACTCAACTATACTTTCAACTGGAAAACTCTGAGCATCTTAGACCAAGCAAAATCCCAAAAGATAAGTTCTTGAAGCTTGGTATTCAGACAAATCAGTAGACACATGAGATAAACCATGTTTACATACCATTCCGAGACAATAAAAAACCTAAGTAGGAAACAAAAAAGCTAGAATACATTTTCTCCAGCAGTCAACATCCATATACAGTAAACAGGGATTAATACCAGGCAACTAATCAAGTACAAAATAATATTATAGCCAAGGAACAACCAAGGAAAAAACTGCACCTCCATCAAAACTGGTAAAGCAAGCCACTGTATAATTAGGGAGAAAACTCTCCAATCCCTTTCACTTATTATGTTTATCTAGATGAGTAATGAAACTTCTGCACCAAGGATTCCACATATGCCTACATCTGATGAGCAGATCAGCATTGTGAAATCATCATGTGCAATACATGATATGCAGCTGCCAAAGCAATGGCTAGGGAATGATTTTGAGCATGAAATAAAGTAGACTTTTATGGGCTAAGGGTTAATGTTAAAGAAACCATATTTTGGTGTCATGTATAGTGATAGAACTGAAATTATTTTGAGAATGAAAAAGAGACAATTTGATCCCACTTCTCTCAAGATCCAGTACAGCTTCATTTCAACCACAGTTCATTCATATCATCAGAGAAGGGAAGAAGTGAACTTAGTGCAAGTTGACCCATAGCATTACTTATCTTGAAGGCAGAAAATCCACAAAAGTTTCCCCCAAGTAGCAGATATATTTTTTCCCCTTCCATTAAAATTGTATCTGATTTTCAGAGACTGCCTGGACAAGTCAGACAGTGACAGTTGCTTCCCATTATGCCCTTGTGTAATTGCTGTTATGTGAGCTGCACTGGTCACCGGTTGCTTTCGGATACAATTGATAGGGCTGGTCATTACCTATAAAGCCCTACAGGGAATAGGACCTGGTTATTTGAAAGACTATATGTCTCCAGTTATTTCTGCCAGTGTGCTCTGGTTGATTGGGTGTGCCCCAGGTACCCTTAATTAAAGGTTTCCTTCTTGTGGGACTAAGGATCCTTTCTTTTTTGCAGGCTCTGCCTTCTACAATAGCATTCCCCTGGAGAGATGCTTGGCACTCACTTTCCAAGTGTTCAGGAAGCCTCTTAAGACCTGGTTCTGTTCCCAGGCTGGCTAGTTAGGGTGGCTGTGAAGTCTTGGATGAGTCTTTGAATGTTGGGAATGCTGTTTGAGTTTGGCCAGTCAGGTTGCTTTAGTCTGTATTTTTAACTTATTGTATGTAAGTTTAACTTATTGTAAATTACCTAGAGTCTTTTGGGAATGGGGCAGCATGAATACCCAACTAACTTGATCTACTGCATCACTTGATCTGAAGTCATGAACTGCTGGAAAAGTCAGAGCAATCTTGTCATGCACAGGCCAGGCCCAGATATTGTCCTGCCCAAGGCAAAGCAGCACATTCTCCAAGATAAAATATTCCTACATTAAAGTCAGCCAATTTATTTTGGCCTTGGAGAACAGAAACAACAACAATAACAACAACAACAACAACAACATTTCTCCTCCTCCATGGAATATGAATAAATATTCATATTTATGAATATGAATAAATATTCATATTTATATATCAACAATAAATTAAATATCTATTCATTTTCATGAAATCTGAAATCGAATTCTTGAGGTCACCTTACTTTATCCAATGATAGAGCTATATCTGTTGGAGCCAAGATTAAAGCCAAAGGCATTTTTGCTCAAGATACATGCTCTTAACCTCCAAACTGCAAAAGCAGCTTGATTCATTCTTGTTTAGAGGCATCACCAAATATTATCCAGTTCAAAAACACTGGTAAGAAAGTTGGACATCTCTGCTCAAACAAAATAAATTCTGCCAGGATCTATTAAAATGTGTATGTCTCCAGTTTGAAGTCTCTAATTTGCTAGCAAACCTTTAATAAATAATCAAATTTGAGGTTTCTAAACCAAATAAATAAGTTGACAGAAGTAAAAAAAAAAAAAAGATTTCTCCAGTTAGTTTTACTTAAATCAAGATTGCTACCAAAATGTCACTGGACATGAATTTTGAAATATACAATGGCTTTTCTGTTCAAGCATAGAAAGGATTTTCTTTTCTTTTTTTTAATGGAATACGTTTCTTATATGGCCAGTAACAACTCAGAATGGGAGGTCCCTGAAAGCAGGGTGGACAATCAGAGTGCTTTATCAGTGAACTGTGTGATCATCTAAGCTTTATGCAGTTTTCTTCCTCTCACTCAGCAGCGGATGAGCAAGAAAATGTAAAAAAAAAAAAAAAGGCATGAAAGGGTTACCCCTTTCTTCTTCTGCTCTTGCTTCTTCTTCTTCTTTCTTTTTTTTTTTTTGTTTGAGTGAAATGTTTATCAACTTACAGGGAAGGTCTCCTTTCTTTCGGTGAGTTAAGTCAGCTTCTGCTTTGTTTGACGCTGCCCATTTGACGAAAGCTTATCCCTGACCTTCTGCCAGAGAGACTGATGACAAGGACAGTTTGCACTAACCTTGACATTCACGAGGGTAAATGACTTTCCCCCCCCTCCTTCCCTCCACACACGTAGTTGGCAAACAAGCAAGAGCCAGTCAAGAGCTAATGAATCTGTACCTGAAAGAAACTGAACAACCACTGTGCTTTTAAAGAAGAAGAAACTAGCACAGCTCCTAAAGGGCCTTAAGAAACAAGCCAAATTCTTCTTTTGCTTATTATAAATTTCAGTGGTTGGGCAGCTCAGGCTGGAGAGCCAAATTTGTTTCCTGTATGAATCTGTTGGCCTGTCAAGGAGCTGCAAGTTTACGAACATAAGTTTCAAGTAGCTGGACAATTGGGAGGGGTTAGGGGGAAGTGTATAAATAATTCTGCTCTACTTTGCAGGATAATTGAAATTAGGTATATAAACATTTGGTGACAAAAATACTTACATATAAAATATTAAAATGGATTTTCTCCCCTTCTCTTATTTCAACTTGATTTTTAGCTCCCTTCTCAAAAAACCAATTTGTGCATATTTTAATTTTGCTCTTCTGCATAGTTTTAAGAGATGTCTACTAGATAAGAAAGTCCAGATTCTTCTTTCTCTAAAGTGGCCAAACAAATGTCTCTGAAAAGTCCACATCAAGAGAATGGCCTTCCTGTGCAACCAGCATTCAGCAACAAATGGTCTTGAAAATGGAGTTTCTTTATAAGGGTGGATTATTTCACAAGCTCATTTGATGGAAAAAGAAGTCTGGAATCAAATTGAAATCAGAGGAGAAGACAGAAAGAAGAACTCAGGTATCTATGCTTACAAAATTCCAGTCTAGGTAATGTCCCACCCTATAGAGAAAGTCTTTATGTTAGACTCTAAAACTAGTCTAAATGAAACAGAATGATATCTAGGGCCACTTGCTATATTATCTGGAATTCCCACCTTTCTTCCTAAAGATCCCATAGAAAATCAGAGCCTAGACTTAAATTTGGTTCAGCAGATGGTATCTTTGGGTAAATGTAAAGGTGCCACCACTGCTGATATCTCTACCCAGAAGCAGGGTAACAGGAGCAGTTAGATCCCACCATAAATACTGTCATTCTTGTAACTTCCATTTTTAAAAGCAGCATTCCATTACAGAGATAAGATTATATAGCTATACCTATAGATGTAGTGGTTAAGGTGCTGGTCTATGCCTGCCTTAAGGTTAAGGTGCATGGTGAGTTCTATGCCTGCCTTAGGCTGAAAGCTGGTTGGATGACTTTGGGCCAGTTGCTGTCTTTCAGCCCAACTCACTTAACAGGGTTGTTGCCGTGGGAAAAATAGAAGGCAAGAGAATGATTCCTGCCTTGAGTTATATATATGAAAAAGACATCATATCATCATCATCATCATCATCATCATCTTTTTTTTTTACTTAGAGTAATGAAGTGGCAGACAGCCTTTCTCAAAATGTAGGTGGATAAAGAAGACAAGACCTAATGTTTACTTAATTTAATTTAATTTAATTTAATTTAAATTCAGCACAATTGATTAAATACAGTTAATACGATTACTCTTCATGCATTTCATAATTTACACTTACGTACATTAAGAATTAAAAGACAACAGCAGTTTTGAAGGGTTCTGGGAAGACTGCCCAAGGTCTGAATCCAGTCTTGAGCCTAAGGATTATCACTTTTGCTTTATAGGGTTGGTCCATATAGTGTACTCAAATCCCTTCATTTTCTGAGAAGAAAATGAGATGCTGAACACACAGAAGAGAAGTCCCCTCTGTGACTGATCATAGTAATGATCCATAGGATAAACTATTCAAATAAAGGTTTGGCTAAATCTGGCCACTTTGTCTTTTAAAATTCAAAATATTTTATCCAGTTTAAAAGACAACCCAGTTGTCTTTGAATTTTGATAACTTATTAAAATTAATTGAACAAATTATTGATATTTACACTAATCAAATCCAATAGATAATCTAGTTCAGAATGGAGAGGCTCAAGATATACTTACTACCATGTGCCTGTAAAAATAAGGCGTCTTTAAAGATGAAGTGTAGAAAGTAATTCTAATTCAGTACCATGAACACAGTTACAAAAAAGATTTAAAATTAGATTTTTAGGAACAACATACAAAAGACTTTTGCCTGAAGGGAGAAATCTATCTACCCTCAATTTATTTCATTTTTAAATCTTCTATTCTTTCTGTCTAGTCATCAAGCAATTTAGAGAAGCTGATAATATACATCATTTTCAAACACAAACAACCCTTAGGAAATTCTGATCTATTCCTATTCAAATCCCTTGAGCTTTTCTTTCAAAACAAACAAGAAGCTGTTCGTAGGGAGGAGCTTAATATTAAAAAAATATATGAAAATTTGTTCATACAAAACTGTTATTAGATGTTTACTTAAACAAAAAGTTTACATCCATTTAATACAACTAAACTGCTGAAGCAGATAAAAGACTCCATGACCTTCCAGTAACTGGCTCCAGATTCCGCCGAGACCTTGCATGGTGCACTTAGGTATCATCCATGAATGAGAAACAGCCCAGTGACTGTAAGCATAAACAGGGATATGCAGCGTTGTCTGTCATTGGGGCTTGGGCTGTTTTTTTGCATTTAGTGATCAAATACATAGGCATCCCTTGAACTGTCAGAACATGAAATGTGGAAGTAGCTCAAAGAAAAGGGACAAACCTCTTTGCACCAAGAAGAGTGGGCACCCCTGGGTGAAGCCTGTCAGGAATGAGTTGAAGGCAAATAAGTCTGTAACCTTGTGAAAGTTTAGCGGTATGGGAACTATGGTAGTAGGTAGATGCCTGGAGAGACGAAAAGTGATGTTGTATGCAATGGAGAGGGTAATATTTCATCTCCCTCCAGGTCAGGTGGCTTTTTTAGAAGAATGCTACGTGTTTAAGATTTGAGTCTTTTTAGGCAGACAACCCCCACAATTTAGCAAAGGTCAATCTAAATCTTTCTGCTCTCATATATTGATAAATTTCTGTAATCTTCATGCTTCCCTATCTTGCTCTCTCCAATTTCTCTCACCTGTCTCTTTTGCTCTCTCTCAAGTTACATGGCTCTTTCCCTGTCCATTATTCTTGGGGCCACTTTGCCTTCCTTATTTTATCCCATTCTTTCTTAAATATCTCTTTCCGGTATAATTTTCTAAACCACAAAACCTTTGGCTCCTGAGCAAAAATATGTACAGCACTGTAGAAAATACATTTTTACCAAGTTTTTCAGCCTTCATCTGCCTTACTTTCAATATTTAGTTTTCAATGCCTCTGTGACAGGAACTCTTTTCTCTTTTCTTTTCTTTCTTGCTTTGTAAATAGCCATTAAGTAGAGGGATATTGTTGAGGGTGATAATAGTAAGAATGCAAAAAATGAAATGTTTTACCAGTTGGTGGATTTGGGCTGTGCAAGACTCTGGATGCAGAGGCAAAAAGGTGCTTAAGAAAGTTCAGAGCAGCTGTGAAAAGAAATCTTAATGCAGCTGTGTCTTTTCTAGGAGTTGTGTAGCTGCCCTCTGTTGTTGTAATATCTTTGGTTTAAGTAGTTGCAGACAATTGTTAAATCTGCAACATATATTGTATACTTTCTATGCTGTGTGTTATCTAGTCTACAGTATTTTTTTTCAAAATTGTAAGATGTTAGTTACTTGTGAAGCATACATTGATATTATGTTTATACATATGGAAGGTGCCTTCTTTTAATAGAATGACAGTCAGCCAAGCATTTGGCCTGCTCTAGCTCAACACAGAAGCTTGAGAATCTTCTTAGTTTTAAGTCATAAACATGAATCTGATGATAATGTTTTTGGTTTATTCACAGCCCAACTCAAGAACAATTACCTGGGCACCTCACAATAAAACAGACAATATAAAATACAAAATGACTTTTTTAAAAAAGGAACAAGGTAACTAAGAATAAGTACAAATTAAAAACAAAAACTCAAGATGAAGAATCCAGCCCTCACTGAAAACATATACAAACACATTCCACAAAGACCTCCACCCATCACAGCCTAGGACCTTTAAGGAACTCCAGAATTCCACCAGGATGGGAGTCATCTGGATCTCAGGCAAAACCTAATTCCAGAGTCTGTGGCTGCAACTCCATCCAACTTTAAAAACAGAATCACCCCTATCTAAGTGTTTTAATATTCACAGCTCTTAGGATTAGCTATTAGGCCTTGATAGGATTGACCTGAAAACAATTCCTCCCATCCAGAACTGCCTAAACCCCTAGTATAGAGGTGAAATGCTACCGGTTCTCTCTGGTTCGGGTAAACCCTGAACCGGTTCGGACCAGTTCAGTCGAACCCATAGTTAAAAACAGCTATGGAAATCTTGCTTTCTAGCAAAGCTAAACTGCATAGCACAGCTGATCGTCGGACCGAAGCTTTTTTTAACTGCCGGTTCAACCAAACTGGTAGCTTTTTAAACATGCAGCATACATATGATGCACACTGTGGATGCGCATGCAGCATGCATTTGACATGCAGGGCGCATGTGCAGCCAGAAAACCAGTAGCAAACCAGTTCAGATTTCACCCCTGCCCTAATATATATGTGTGTTTGTTTCTATGTGTCTACTAAAATATACTGGTTCTCCTTCCTCTGATTTCTGAAATTTAACCTGCTCCCAACTTTATATACAATAGGCAAAGTACATTTATCATCGGGCTTTATGAACAGTGGAAATTTATTGCATGGCACTTAAATCTCATTTAACCTTTTCTGCAGAAACAGCAATACTTTAACCTACAATGGCAAGAGTTCATTGAATTCTAAATAAGCAGGCTATTCTTTGAGTTAGGCTCTGTATTTACAAGGGTTCTCTGATGGGATTTTTGGTATTTATCTTCAGCCACATCCACACTCTTGTACTGCAGTGAGTCTTGGACCCTTAATGCACAGCAGGAGAGAAAGTTGAACACCTTTCATATGCGCTGTCTCCGATGTATTTTTGGTATCACCTGGCAGGACAAAGTTCCAAATAGTGCAGTCTTGGAACATGCTGGAATTTCTAGCATGTACACTATTGAAACAGCGACGTCTATGCTGGCTTGGGCATGTCGTGAGAATGGCTGATGGTTGGATTCCGAAAGACCTCCTGTATGGAGAATTAGTGTAGGGAAAGCGCCTCAGAGGGAGACCACAGCTGCAATATAAGGATATCTGCAAGAGGGACCTAAAGGCCCTGGGAATGGATATTAACAACTGGGAAACCTTGACCTTCAATCCTTCAGCTTGGAGGCTAAAGACGCAGCATGGCCTTCTCCAATTCGAAGAGACACTTGTTCGGCAGGCTGAGGCAAAGAGGCAGTCCCAGAACCAGTGAAATCTGGGGGTTGGCAGGGGACAGAATGTATCTGCCCTCAATGTGGATGCGATTGCCACTCTCAAACTGGCCTTTTTAGTCACACTAGATGCTGCTTTAGGATCTCTTTTCGGAGCACGATACCATCGTCTTTTGAGACTGAAGGATGCCAATGCAATCCACACTTTGGTGGGATATCTATGTGTGCAGCAACTGGAATAGCTGTGAGCAGTAATATGTTGTTTCCAGAGAGCCGTGTGTGATGAAACATGAATTTAAAACCAGACAAACCCACATTGCTTTAGCAGCATCTCTCTATTTCAATTGACCAGGTTTGTATAAAAAGGTCATTAAAATTTCAGCCTAAGATACATACATGGGTGTTGATATTTGAATTCAGCAGCAACCCTTGTTATAAGATGCGCTCCTGATTACATACAGAGAGTTGAAAGAATGAATAATTAAGTAGCAGAACGTCCCATAAAAGTGTTCATAATGTATAGTAGTTCTCTTGGATTCAGACTACATGCTTAGGCCAGCTATCAATGTATTCTAACAGATATTCAGTATATTTGAAATAAAAGCCAGATTTATTAAGAAATGTGGTTTGAGAGAAAAGCCTCTAAATTACACCTTGAAGAAAATGGAAAAGAAAGGAGAGACAGAAAATTCTCTGTCTCCTAAACAAAGAAATTCACTTAGCTAACAATAGACCAGGTGTGAAGATCTTTCCTGTTATCTATTTCTCACTATTTGCCCTAATAATCCAGGAGGCTTGTAGATGCAAAGAGTATTTTCTTCAGACTAAGATCTTGAAACTCCAAATTTCAGTTTTGATTTGTTTTTACTATTAAGGTTTCTTTTTAAAGGCGAGGCTATTAAAAGTACTCCTACAATACTGGTATCCAGAACTTAATTCTTTCAATGATTTTGCCTCTGAACAAGAATCTCATTTCAAGAGGCTTTAGTAGCCCTGCTGAGGCTGTACCAGCCTGATCTTTTGACTTGACCTTGATTTGAATAGACTTCCAAGAGTCTCCAGAAATCTACATAAAAGTTGTGCTAACAGTAAAAACTGCCCCAGGGAACAAAGGTGTGGGGGGGGGCATTCAAAGATTACTATTCACCATTTTCTACCCAAAATCTACCATTTCATTCCATCTTTATTCTGTTGCAGATAAAGATCTAGTCTGAGCAAGGGGCAGAAATTCAGCTAAGAGTTGGAATTGCAAATGAGCCGTTAAACCTGAGCTTCTGCAGAAGGGATGAGGAGAGAAATGTATGAAAGATACTATAGTGAAAATGCTGTGAGTTCTGTACTGGTATTGGGTGTTGGGATAGAAATATATAATTCCTGCACTGATGAGATAAAATCATTCATATTCATGTATCATCATTTATTATTAAAGGTAAAGGTTCCCCTCGCACATATGTGCTAGTTGTTCCCGACTCTAGAGGGCTGTGCTCATCTCCATTTCAAAGTCGAAGACCCAGCGCTGTCCGAAGATATCTCCTTGGTCATATGGTTGGCATGACTAAACACCAAAGGCGCATGGAACGCTGTTACCTTCCCACCAAAAGTGGTCCCTATTTTTCTACTTGCATTTTTTACATGCTTTCGAACTGCTAGGTTGGCAGAAGCTGGGACAAGTAACGGGAGCTCTCCACATTATGTGGCACTAGGGATTCAAACTGCTGAACTGGCCACCTTTCGATCGACAAGCTCAGCGTCCTAGCCACTGAGCCACCGCGTCCTGTTCATTTATTATTAATATCATTTAAATGTATATGTTTCCCAATGCCCAGTGACACTGAGCAGCCCATTTTTTGCATCACTGTTTCACAGCAGGTGCTCCTGTCTCAACTTTCATGAAGAAACAAGGAAAAAAATGGAGACTCCTTCACAAAAGAAACTGCCAGCAAACTTTAATTTGCTGACTTAAAATTCTTAAAGAAATGTCACAAAAAAAATTTCAGTCCCGTAAGGAAAATAATGAACATATACTAAGACTCAGCTATAATTTCTTAGCGCTCTGTTGTGTTTTTTTAAGAGAAAAAATAAATATTACTGCTGAGAAACTGAACAATAAAAATCCAGGTTTTTTCCCCACTGGACAAGATACATAAAAAAAAAAAAACCCACCACCACTTGTGGAACTTGTGTTAAGATGATGTAGAGTGATTTCTGTATGTGTTCTCAGTAACAAATTGGTTCACTTCTGCTTACAGACGAAAAATATAAAGCCTCCCTTGAGTTCTGCTAAATTCTCAATTCTACCTACTTATAAAAAAATTACAAAATTACTTTATTGCCGTAGTATTTCATGGCGGTTTCCATTTTCAGTACTAGCTATGGTCAGATTCGCCTTAGCTTTTTGAGATTAGCAAATGCTATGATGTGTCTACATCTGCAAAGATCAGAATCGTGCAAGCCATATATTCCCTATGAGTAGGGAAGTAAAACATGGACTCTGAAGAAGCAGGATAGGAAGAGTATTGGGACTTTTGAACTTGGGTCTTGAAAAAGACTCTTATGAATAGCACAGAGAGTCAAGAAAACAAACCAATGGATCATAAAACACATCAACCCACTGAAGGCACAAATAATCAGGCCCAAATTGTTCTACTTCAGACATCTTATATGAAGATCCAGCTCTTTGGACAAGGTTGTAATGCTGGGAAAATGGAAGGGAAGGAAAAAAGAGCAAAGTGGATGGACTCTGTTGCGGTGGTAATGGGTGTAATGTTGGAAGATCTGAAAGACAAAGTCAGGAACAGATTGTCATAGAGAAAATCTGTCTGTGTGTTCACTAGGAGTCACTATGCTTTCTGACTCCCATTGATACTGGGCAGCTCACAATAAAGAAATCACAATAAAATAAATAAGAGAAAAAAGATGGAGAGACCAGGTTAGGGACAGATCGCCATGGGGGGAAAAAATCTACCTTTGTGTTTGCTAGGAATTGAAAAAGACTTGATGGTCCATAATCAATGGGTCAAAATTTTCAATCAACATCTTGATTGAAAGTCATGCCTTTTTCCATTCCTCAGAAAAATTAATTCATCAGGATGAAATATGATTGTGGAGGTGCATTGTGAGTAAAAACAGACTTTTCCCCCCCTGGATGCAATTAGAAGTTGGTAACTCCATCGATCTTTTGGGATTTCCCTTTTCCTAAATTGGAGGAGAGTCATTTTTATCAACAAAAAGTGTTGCCTTCTCAGAAAGAGTCACCAAGATTTATTTATTGGTTGTTATTCCTCTCTTATTATTTTGAGAAATAACTCAAAATGGTGAAAATACATAATATTCCTTAACCCTCCAATTTTTCCCACAACAACCCTGAGAGGTAGGTTGGGCTGAGAGAGAGTGACTGGCCCAAAGTCACCCAGCCAGCTTCCATGCCTAAAGTAGGAATATAACTCACAGTGTTCTAGCCTGGTGCTTTAACCACTAGACAAAACTGAGTGGCGCACGTGGCACATCTGGCTGGTATGCAATGGCATTGACAGACCTCCACCTAAGCCACACCTCCACTTGCCTTTTATGAGTTTCCTTTTAGTTAAAAACCATCCTTTTAATTTCACAATCTGAGGATGGGCGATGAAGTTGAGAAAACTATTTTGGTACAGCTTTATAACACACACACACACACACACACACACACACACAATATCACACCCCAAAACTCAGCTAACAGGCAGGCTTTGCTGACATTTTCAGGCCAGCCTGTTTTCTGAGGGATAGCTCTGGATTAATTTAATTTTCTTTTAATGCAAAGTAGCTTCATTGCTAGACTAAAGTCACCATCTACTGTTTAATGTTGTTGGGTTTCGGGAGATGTGGCTTCCTTGAACAACACAAAAGCTGGCTGGAGCCTGAGACCGAAAATGGAAATGAAAAGAACTTTAAAAAAAAAAAAAGCAAAGCCGCCAAAGTCTGCAAACAAGTGGCTCCTTCCTTGAAGCTTTCTGAAATATGCCGGTATAAAAAAGCCAGGAGTAAACAAAATGCTGTGTTTAACAATCTCCAGGCCCTTGTAGTTTTCTCACAGCGCTGACCCCTCTAACTGTAACCACGGGATATGGGTGAAGAAGAGAGGCTGGGAGAAAAAGAACAGGCTGACCCAGCCATGACCTTCTTGCTGCCAGGTGTGCCAAGGGGAGGGCTGGGGAGGCTGACACTTCAGCCTTGTGCATTCCTGCTCTCCAATTATGTTTTTACTCCAAGGAGCAGATAAAGAGACTTGCAAAGGGCAGAAGAGAAGGGGGTGGCTGGGAGAAACTTCTCCAGGAGGCAGCCAAAAGATAAAGAGGACTGGTTACTAAATGATGGGTGAACTTCTGATACCAAGTGAGGGAGAGGTGCTGCCCCACCAGAGAGGGGGAGAAGAGTGCAAAGGGCTTGCACAATCTTTGCAGATGTAGACACATCATAGCATTTTGCTAATCTCAAAAAGCTAAGGAGAATCTGATCATAGCTAGTACTGGAAATGGAAACTACCGTGAAATACCATGGCAATGATGTAATTTTTTAATTTTTTAATAAGAACTCAATAGCAGAACTCAAGGGAGGGTTTACTTTTGTCGTCTGTAAAGCAGTAGTGAACCAATTTGTTACTGAGAACACATATAGAAATCACTCTACATCTTCTTAATGTAAGTTAATTGTTTGAGGATAATGTCTAAGGATAATGCTCTAATGTCAAAGGGAACCTAGAGAAAGAAATACTGGCATGCTCAGACAATAAGCCTTATTTCAGGGCCTTCAGTAGGTTTGTGGATTAGCAGCCAAGAGATTACTTCACTTAACAGGGTGAAGGGATACCTTAGAACAATGTTTTTCAAGTTTAACAACTTTTAGATATGTGGACATTAATTCCCAGAATTCCTGGGATTCTGGCTGGGGAATTCTCGGAGTTGAGGTCCACACATTTTATATTTGTTAAGATTGAGAAACAGTGTCTTAGAAGAAGAAAGCAAGACTAGGGTCCAGAAGGGAGACCAACCTGATTTGGGAGTTTACCCTGATGTAATGCAAACCTCAATGGCATTTCAGTACTAAGAAAATGCTGACAGATGCAGTTCTGACTGCTTGTGAGAAAACACAGCCATGCAGAGAGTTCAATAGAGTAGAATAGAATTTTTATTGGCCAAGTATGATTGGACACACAAGGAATTTGACTTGGTGCATATGCTCTCAGTGTACATAAAAGAAAAGATACCTTCATCAAGGTACAACACTTACAAAACTTAATGATAGTCATAGGGTACAAATTTAACACTTAATGATACAACACTTAATAATAGTCATAGGCTACAATAAGCAATCAGGAAACAATATCAGTATAAATCGTAAGGATACAAGCAACAAAGTTACAGTCATAAGTGGAAGGAGATGGGTGATGGGAACAATGAGAAGATTAATAGTAGTGCAGATTTAGTAAATAGTTTGAGGTATGTGACTTGAAACCCAGAGCCTCCTGGGTCTTGTATATATCGTATTTTTCAGTGTATAAGACGCACTTCCCCTCCCCCCAAAAAATTGGGTGGAAATGTCTTATACAGCGATCATTGCCGAAGCCCCACCCTTCGGCCTCTGTCTCCCAGCAATTTGCCTCCTTGCAGCAAACAGCAAACAGCTTGGTCACCTTCAGCAAAGCCTGATTTAGCACAAACAGCTGATTGGTGATTGGATCGGCCTCCTGGAATACCAATGATCAGCTGTTCCAGGATGTGGGGATCGTCACCATCCATCAGTGCTGTCACCGCCCATTGCTTCTGCTTCCTATCGCCACCTCCGTGTGCCCCTTTTTTGGCCTCTGCCTATCCTGTTTTTGGCCCATTCCAGGTGGTTGGGATAGGCAGTGGCGGCAGTGATCCCCGCCACTTGGAATGGGCCAAAAACAGGATGCGCAGAGGCCGAAAATGGAGAGCGTGGAGGTGGCTATAGGCAGCAGCAGCGATAGGTGGTGATGGCAGCGATGGGTGATGGTGATCCTCGCAGCCTGGAACAGCTGATAGGCGGTATTCCAGGAGGCCGATCCAACTGCCAATCAGCTGCTTGTGCTAAATCAGGCTGTGCTGAAGCTGACCAGGCTGTTTGCTGTTTACTGCAAGGAGGCAAATTGCTAGGAAGCAGAGGCAGATATTTTCCCCCTTGTTTTCCTCCCAAAAATTGGGTGGAAATGTCTTATACAGCGATCATTGCCGAAGCCCCACCCTTCGGCCTCTGTCTCCCAGCAATTTGCCTCCTTGCAGCAAACAGCAAACAGCTTGGTCACCTTCAGCAAAGCCTGATTTAGCACAAACAGCTGATTGGTGATTGGATCGGCCTCCTGGAATACCAATGATCAGCTGTTCCAGGCTGTGGGGATCGTCACCATCCATCAGTGCTGTCACCGCCCATTGCTTCTGCTTCCTATCGCCACCTCCGTGTGCCCCTTTTTTGGCCTCTGCCTATCCTGTTTTTGGCCCATTCCAGGTGGTTGGGATAGGCAGTGGCGGCAGTGATCCCCGCCACTTGGAATGGGCCAAAAACAGGATGCGCAGAGGCCGAAAATGGAGAGCGTGGAGGTGGCTATAGGCAGCAGCAGCGATAGGTGGTGATGGCAGCGATGGGTGATGGTGATCCTCGCAGCCTGGAACAGCTGATAGGCGGTATTCCAGGAGGCCGATCCAACTGCCAATCAGCTGCTTGTGCTAAATCAGGCTGTGCTGAAGCTGACCAGGCTGTTTGCTGTTTACTGCAAGGAGGCAAATTGCTAGGAAGCAGAGGCAGATATTTTCCCCCTTGTTTTCCTCCCCAAAAAGCTAGGTGCGTCTTATACTTTGGAGGATCTTATAGTCCGAAAAATACGGTAAATGAGAAGATACTACAAGACCTGTCCATAAGTTTTGGATTTTAGGGCTAGGGTTCAGTTGCTGAGTGCATTGACTGTACTTTGGATTGTATTTGAAGTTCTTGGTTGATGCATGAGCTAATTCACATGTTGGCAGTTTGCAGACAAATATGCGTAAACAAGCTTCTTGCTGCATACCAGACATTAACACTGATTAAAGGTAGTATTCCAGGGAAGTCCATTGAACAGAATGGAAAATAGGAGAACTTTCCCCAATTTACATTTGAAAGCATTAATAGAAGACATCTGTTGGCTAGGTGAAATGCCAGATTTTACTTAAATCAGTGCTAACTAAATACAATCAAAAATGTATTTATTTATATATTTATTTCTCACCTCCCTGAATTGCCTGTACAGTATATGACTGAAAAGAGGGTATGAAAGCCAATTCTGGATTGGATTAAAATTCTTAACTTTCAGTGGCATCACTAAAAACATGTTACAGATTAAACCGTATGGCTGAAAAGAGATTAATCCTTTCCCCAGCTCATGACAGATTTATCATGATTACGATGCCCAAAGGGGTAGGTGGACCAGGATCAAGGAGGCTGAGAACGGATCAAATTCCAGAAGGTCTGTGACTAGGCTTTAGAGCTGCAACAATATTCAGATAAAAATCTTTCTTTCTTTTTTTTAAAAAGCTATTGCACTATGCTTCTCTCTGGTTATGCGTGAATGTTGCCTCAAAACTGTGTAACTGGCTACGTTTATTTAGTAAGAATAAATGTAGTATAATTATCTTAGAATAAATCCTGGTATTAGTAAGCGGTATTCTTAAGCAGCTGTCTATAGCCCACTATTCTTCATATCAGGGATAACTCCCTTGAATCTTCTATCCAGTACATTGAATCATTCCAACCCATGGCCCTCATATTCCTGTCTTAAATACAGGGCTTTCCTTTTCAGTTGGAAATAAGGAAGAGAAGGAGAAGGCTCATCTTCTGCCATTCAACAAGGCACTGGGGATAGCTCATGTTAAGGTTCAATGGCTAAAATGTTCACAGTGTAAACGTTCATTACAACTTTTTTCTCTTCTGACAGCCCCTAGGTCAGCGATGGCTAATCTTTTCTGGACCGAGTGTGCAAAGCATGGCCAAACCCCCAAAATCCAATGCACGTGTGACCCCCCCTGCATGTGCTCTGCCCACCACGCATGCACACATACCCCCCCCCTGCATCTGCCCCACCCCCTGTGTGTGAACAGCAGAGACTTGAAGACCAGCTGGCTGGCAGGAGGTGTTCACACATGTGCGGCAGAGCTGAATTGGGGTGACAGGTCATGTGCCCACAGAGAGGGTGCTTTGTGCCACCTCTGGCACATGTGCCATAGGTTCACCATCACGGCCCTAGGTGAAAGCTGAAGCAGATCAGCAATTGAACAAGGAAGCCCATGGTTAATTTCACATCTTTTGCAGAAACCCATGGGCTTAGCAGACACTTTAGAAGAAGTAGAATTTTCCTAGCTCCTCCCTTGCCTACACAGCATGGAGATGATAATGCTATAATATTGTCCTATTTCACTGAAATGTTGGAGTGAAGGCTGTGATTTATTCTTAATCCTTGAAATAAACTCCATAAAGCCTTCTCGTCCATCTCCTTTTCCTGCTACAAAGCAGCATTTCAAACCTATCAATCACATTAGGAAACTGGAGAAGAAAGCCAAAAGAACACTGTAAAAAAAGTCAATTCAAAACTTCACTGTTTCCTTTCTGAAAATGAAGCAGCTCTTTTTCATTAGCAAGACATCCCAGACAACTTCAGCAGATAATATATTTGAAACTGGGGGTGGGAGAGGATGGGGGGTGGAGAATTGAAAGGGAGGAAGACGGAGGATAAGCGGGGTGGGTTTGGGGCAGACAGGAGATGCTCTGAGCCATTTCAACAGGAGCTGACCCTCCTATTTATCCCCATCGTAGCATGGGACATGCTCCATTCAGGGCCATTCCACCCCCACCCCCCTTTTCAACAATGTCCCATAGTGGTCTTGCTCTGTTTGTTGTTAAGAATGAGCCGCTCAGAGTAGGAATGTTTCCCAGACAGAAGGTCAAAGGGTCAGGCTCTGGACCTCTGGACATTTGTGCCTCTTCATGTGCAGACATAGCTTTTGAAAAACAGTGTGATCCTTTGAGCAGCTGACAAGGAGGTTGTTTGTGGTTGTGCCACAAAGCATAACTTAGATCATAAGATTAACTGTCAGGTCATCTGCTTTGAAATCCATTATGAAAAACACTCAGAAAACTGAGGGTTGTTTGGGAAGTTGCTGCTTTTGCTAAAACTGTCAGAAATTATCCTGGGAGTGTTGTCAGATTTATATAGATCTGTGAAAGTGTGTGCGTGTATTTGTGTGTGTGCGCACATTTCTGCATGCACCCATTTGAAGAAAATGTTTATTGTAATACCTTTATGCTAGTTGGACTAAATCTGTCACCGAAACCTCCACCTCAGATTAGAACGTCTGAACTTGGCTCTTGGAAATGAAAATACATCTCGAGAAACTCTGCTATACACAGGAACCAAAGACCTCTTACAAAAGGCAGAAAGAGGAGAGAAATGCAGACGATCCGCTTTCCTTCACATTCCATCTTTTTCACAGATGAGAAAAACAGCTTGTGGTGCATATAAACACTGACTAACTCTGTTGATTGGGAGAAAAGTCATAATCTGCAACCTGAATTGGTTGGGTTTTTCCAGAAAACCTAAATAATCATAAAAAACGTCCTTAGGAAAGGGAAGAGGGGGAAAGAAATCAGATTAACAAGCTTTTAAAATATGTTTTAGATGTCCTTGAAAACAGCTTATGCATTTATGCTGCTTTTTTTAAAAAAAAATCCTGATTGCTGGTCATTATTATGTTATAATATAGAGTTACTCAGACTAATTGTGTTTGTCTTCATTATAATTGAAACATACTATAAAATCAAAGTACTTAGAGAGGAAACAATGTATGCATACCGGTACATGTGAAAGAGAAAAAGGATATGTGTATGTATTTTGTATGTCTGAAAAGGTTGGGTATACAAGATAAAAGAAGAAAAAAGAAGATACAAGATGTGAGAAAATGAAAACAATTGCATTTTGTTCTTAGTAGGCAGGTTAGTAAACAAAATTAGATATTTTTCTGTTTTCTCTTTCAGCTAAAAATCTTGAAATTATACAGCTGTTATTTAAAAATAAAAAAAAGAATGTGGTTATTTGTATAAGAAAAACATTTTAAAAAGGAATTAAGAGAGCATTTATTGAAAACATTTCATATTTTTCTCCAGATACATTGAGTTCTAGTTTTTATTTATGGCTGCTTCCTCTCCAGCATCAAACATTTTACATTTTACATATTTTGCATGTTATCTAATCCTAGCCCTAGTCAGTGTAAAAATTTTGAATTATCCATTCAAAAAGACCCTCTTTACATTCAACCATGTCATTATTAACACAATGCATATACAAAGAAAGCTAAAAACATCTAAATATTTTGTTGCCCATGAAAAGTAATTACTGATTTTAGGCTAATGAAATATTGGCTTGAACTGTGGTTTAATAAAGGTAGGAAAATGAATTTGCAAAAGCAAAAAAACAAATAAAGCATTTGGCACTGTTTCATGTTGTATCACTGTAAGTCCATCAGCAGTTTGTGAATTGTATATTATTGATCTGATCAGAAGACTAATTCTAGGTCTCTCCTTACAAAATGCAGCCCCTTAATTTAGTAGCAAGCAAGCACTGCTACATTCAGGCACATGATTTGGGATTCTCTGCATAGGCTCCCTAATATAGATTCGATAGCATGAACCATGGATGAACATGTCACTATTGAATGTAGAAAAAATTTGCATAAAACAATTACCCCATGGACAGTGGCTTCAGAGTTGTCTAGACAACATCCTTTAGATGGTATCACTGACCTCAGACACACTAGGCTAGCTTTAAATTAGCAATGAGCAAGACTGGAGGGCTGTATTATGGCAGTTATAAACCATAAGAAGGTATTTAAATAGACAGATAAGACACATGCAAATCTGTCGATTGCCATGACAACCATCTTGATATAGGTTTTCCATATGTAGAAAGAAGGGCAGAGCAAAAGGCAACAGGAAAAAAATAGCATAGAACCTGTAAAGATAATGAACCCTGACAGTGTATTAGATGAGCTCTTGGTCACTTATTAACTCTTAATAGAATACAAACTTCTTTACTAGTACACTGCTCATTGGATCAGAGAGCAATTACTTCTAAACCTCCACTGGTAAGGATCTTGGCTATATGGTTGCACCTAATGTACCAATTCTTCACAAATTGATCTGACTGATTAAAAAACACTTTGCGATTAGATGCAAATTGCTTAGCTGCTCAAAAGCACTTGGCAGGGAAGCAGCAAAAAGGGGGAGGGGGAAGAATCATTTTCCAGACATTTCTATATTGTCTAGGTTGACTTTCAATGTATAGACTGCAATGGCTATTATGGCTCCTTGGTAAATGGTTATTATAGGCAAACTTCGTAAATATGAAATTCCTCCTAATCATTAACCTTACTGTACAGGACACGTGATTTCGAACTGAAGGGAATGCTTCATTTCTTTAAACAGCCAAATTATAAAATGGATAAGAAAATGAAAGTAATACAATATTTTAAAGTTAAATAATAAGAGAGGTGTTTCCTGGAATACTTGACGGACAAACTTTTTTCTGAGTTTGAAGAAACATTTGCCAGATATTTCTTAGGATGGAACCAGACTGGAGTGGAGTTGATTCAGAGTAAAGGCTATGATAGCCAGCTCCCTTCCCCACAAGAATCTGAATTTCTGGGTTTCTATGCTCAGGAGAGATGTTACCAAAAAAACTTCCCAATACAATATAATGAAAGTGGAAGAAAACACAGTGAAACAAAAGTGTCAACATCATTGTGGGAGCCACACTGCCACTTGCTGTTGCGATTCTTTCTGCAGTGCTGGGTACCATCCATTAAGAAAGGTTTAGACAAATAGAATAGAATAGAATAGAATAGAATAGAATAGAATAGAATAGAATAGAATAGAATAGAATAGAATAGAATTCTTTATTGGCCAAGTGTGATTGGACACACAAGGAATTTGTCTTGGTGCATACGTTCTTGGTTACATAAAAGAAAAGATACATTCGTCAAGAATCATAAGGTACAACACTTAATGATAGTCATAGGGAACAAATAAACAATCAAATCATATTAGGAAACAGTCAATATAAATCTTAAGGATAACCACAACAAGGTTACAGTCATACAGTCATAAGTGAAGGAGATGGGTGATGGGAACGAGGAGAAGATTAATAATAATGCAGCCTTAGCAAATAGTTTGACAGTGTTGAGGGAACTGTTTGATGGCATTTGGGGAAAAACTGTTCTTGTGTCTAGTTCTGATGTGCAGTGCTCTATAGTGTCGTTATGTGGGTAGGAGTTGAAACAGTTTATGTCCAGGATATTTTCACAGCCCTCTTTTTGACTTGTGCAAATGCAGTCAGTACAAGAAATTGTCATGACAATGAAAACAATGACAAGGAAACTGAAAAATGTTCCATAGAAGGGCAGTTTGTAGAATGGGGTGTGGTGAGGATTGAGAAAAGGCAATTCAGGAAACTCTAATCTTTTCTGATCCTAATAAAGTTTCAGTTAATGTTTGGAAAATAACCACCTGCACCTTTCTCAGTTATCTGGGAAAGCTCAGGAGAGCAGCTCGCCTGTTCACAAGAAAACTATCAGACTGAAAGAACTTGCTCATGGCCGCTTATACCCTGGTTAATCTCTGGCTGAATAATGCCAACATACCCTATTTGGAAATGGAGGAGGAACAAGTTTGCTCATTGCAACAGTTCTTGGGTGTCTGTTTTACCAATTGGTTGGTTACATTTATTTTCTCCATTACAGGTAGTCCTCATTGGAGACTACAATTGAGATTGGAAACTCGGTCATTAAGTAAAACCGTTGCTAAATGAAACTGCAGCTATGATCATACTTTACCGTTACTTTGCTTTGCAGAACTGCAAAAGTCATAAATGCCAGGATTGGTTTTAAAGTTATTTTTTTCATCATCGTCATAACTGCGAACAGTTGCTGTACCAGGCAGTCACTAAATAAGGAATACCTGTAAACCTCTTTTCTCTGTTTATCACTTTCATTATGTCAAAAGCATTTATATATGAAATGCATGTTACTGAAAAGTGGCTGTTCATAAGCTTTCCCATGGTCTCTGTACCACATATTCTCTGTGGAAGAGTTGCTTTGGGACTAACTGATATCCTTAATAATGAATTCAAACTAAAGAACAGGTTAACCCTCACTCACTCACTCACTAACTCTGTCTGTCTGTCTGTCTGTCTATTTATCATCTATCACCACAGAAGTTAAGAGAGTCTGCATCTACAGATAGTGTTTTAAAGTTATTATGGAAGAGAAATAAGTATTCCTTAACATAATTTAAAGTGGATTTGAAAATGACAGAGTATGGGAATGACATAGGAAAAAAAAGTTACACTGGACATACAAACCAAAAAAAAACCAGTGGATGTCTTAATAATTAAAAGGGATTTACAAATCACAGACTAAGAGAGTGACCTGACAATTTTCCTATTTCATTTTCACAAAAGAGGTTTGTTAAAGTTTTGAAGAATTTTATGAGACAAATTAAAAATGAAAACACATCAAGCTCTAGGGCATTTGAATAAACTACAGATCAAGATTGTTAAAGGTAAAGGGAATATAAAGTTGGTTTATTTGATTAAGTTTTAAAAAAGATGTGTTGTTATCTCTGGAAATGCTTAATGGACTTTTGGTAATCGGGACTGAAACAATGAGACTTCAAGGATATTTCAAAGATAAGAAATAGGATATGGGAAGAAGAGATCATTTATTTTAAGAGAAGGTGATAAGTTACTAAATTATTTATACTTGTGATTGAGGTAGTTTCTTTTATTTTTATTTATTACATTCCTATTTTTTCTTTCATTTCTATTTTTCTTTCTATTTTTTATCTTCTACTTGTTTGTGTTAGTTTTTATCTTTGCAATTCTAATTTAATTATAATTAATTAAATAATATTTATTTATTTATTTATTTAATAAAAATAATTGTTAATTAAATTAATAATCTAACATTACTATTAAAACATAAATATATCACCTTTGGAATAATTTAAAGATGTGCTTAATTTACCCTAGAAATCAATAAGAATTTAAATTTGGCTGGATTACAGAAGTGAAGTAAATATCTTTTAACTCAGTGTGACTTGTTTCAAAGTTAGAAATGGGTAGTATTCAGTTTATCCTAACAATAATAAGCCAAAAGAAATGAAGTGTTTCTCCATGTGAGTGTCTCTCCTCTCTCTCTTTCTCTCTCTATGTACTTTAGCTAATTGAAGAAAATATTTTTCTAGTTAAGATCTTATGTACATATATAGCTAAATGAGGTGAAACTAAAGTGCTAGGTTTCTGCTGAGTGGACTGCACCATTGTAGACATAATATAATATTTTCAAAACTCTTCTATTTATTTTTAAACTCTATAATTAAAATTAAAATGTATCAGGAAAGATTTCTCATTAGGCGCTTTATGATATGCTATTTGTATCCAAAAGTAGTTGGCTTATACTGTACATTATATTTATTCTGAGTAGGCATATAGAGGGATAGAGTTTGGCTGAAAAAGGCAAATAAATGCCTTCTAGGAGATAATAGTGAAGGTTCAGTTATTCGCCTCCAAAGATAGGAGAGAAGTCCACTTCTGGAACCCCTTCAAAGCCCCTTTCATGACTTGATGGAAATCTTAAGAGCATTTACTGCTCTGGAAAGTAAGAGTCCACATCTTTGTGCTCCGGAGTCCAATTTCTACATATGCCACCATTTTCAACTCACTGATTACATTTATGTGTGTGTTTAGGAACAAATAAAAGTTAAAACAAGAAGGAGAGAAAGGAGAGATTATTCCTCCTTCTATTCTTCCTTTGCAGCACAAATCCAAATGTAATGGTTGGTCTGTCCACAGATCTTAGTGGTATTACTGTATCTTATTGCAGTTATTGCCTTACTCTGGTGTATACACATATAAGCAGAGAATGCAGATTAGGGTAAGATGTTGGGTGATTTTTTTTAAAATGCTAAATTAATTTTTAATTGAGTTTATCTGGCAGTATTTATTAGCTGGTTTCCTTGTTAATAAATATCTCAGTAGAAAGATGACTGATGAAGAGATACATAACCAACTCTCAATTTACATGTCTGTCTGTCTGTCTGTCCGTTTGTCTGTCTGCCTGCCTGCCTCTCTCTCATTAAATATAGATGATAGATATAGAGATAGATATGCATTTTGATCTATTTTTTTCTTTGTAAAAAAAAATCTAGTTTACAGAATGATTTAAAAAATTTTAAAGAATAAAATTTAAAAACATTAATAAAAGCATTAATTAGGCTATTTTGGCCAAAATGTTAAGGTGCTAACTATATCCTGTTTAAAACAGCAATAGCAGCTCAAAACAAAACACAAAAACTAAAGCAAAATCAGTCTACATTTTTTGACTGCATGGATAAATGTGTAGCAGAAAAGGCACGGGGTCTTAGAAGTGAATAGCTGGTATGCAGGATTGCAGCCTTTATCTATAAACAAACTAGCTTATCACAGCTGTTTATTGTATGGTTAGCCTTGATCACAACCTTTATGTCTTTATTGCTTACATACCATTCCCTTGTTTATGCGTCTGTACCAGTCGGCGCCCTTGAACTTGGCCCTGCTGAGTCCCGACCCTTCCTTGCTCGCTCACTCACTCTGATCACGTCTTCAATCAGTAAATCTGAGACAGGGTCTGGCTGATAGCCGAGCCTCTAGCAGGGCAATTAACACAGGACTAAAGTGTCATTCATGGCATGGCTAAAAGAATAGCCATCTGGAGATGACAGTCCGAGTTCTGCTGTGACATCCAAACCAGCCTAAGATTATAGCAACAATAGAGGGGTGGGGGGAGATACTGGGATGTAAAGAAAAGGGCCAGCACAAGGATTTATTTCTTTATTTCGCTGGGTAGGATTGCAGCTGGATGGACAGCTGAATAGAGACACATTGCCCTCTTAGGCTGCTAAGACCAACCTTTGTGTGATAGCAAAGGAGGAACGTTTTAAGGATGCTGGAGCCACATTACCATCTTAATTTGGCCATCAGAGATGAAGATTGGAAAAAAAGGGTGAAATGTATTGTAATGTTAACCACACCACAGATTCTCCACACTGGAAAAGAGCCAAATTGGGATGGGTGGAGTACTATTTGGCCTGTGCCTCAATTCAAAAGTCAGCCTCATATTTATATACTTTTTTTTTGAAGAGCATTTCTTCACATATATTGTAATTTTAAATATTATGGTTTGTAGTGGTTTTACATGTTGAGAGTGGATAGCTATTTGTCTAGAATGGTATAGGGCAGTGATGGTTAAGCTTTTCAGTGCCCAAAGCATGTGTGCGCGTGAACCCCCAAAATGCAATGCATGCATGGCCCCCGTGCATATACCCCACACATGTGCGCGTGGCCCCATGTGTGCCCCGGCCCCCCAAACATGCATGGCAGAGACCCAAAGACCTGCTAGCTGGCAGGAAGTGTGCGTGCATACGTGGTGGAGCTGAACTGGGGCAACAGCTTGCTTGCCCACAGAGAGGGCACTGCGTGCCACCTCTGGCACGCGTGCCATAGGTTTGCCATCATGGGTATATGGTCTTCTGCTTGAATATGGGGTTGGACTAAAAGACCTCCAAGGTCCCTTCCCTTCCTGGATTTCTTGAGAGTGCCTATCCAGAAATATATTGAGCCAAGTCTAGGTTTATTATTTCCTTCAATCCCCAATTTTACTAGGAAGGTTTTGGCATAACTTTTTAATTTGCATGTGGTATTATATTTATTAATTTTTATTTATTTATATCCCACCTTTATTATTGTTACAAATAACTCAAGGAAGTGACCATATCCAACACACCTTCCACTTCCTCCCTACCCCCCACAATAACAATCCTATGAGGTTGGTTCGGCTGAGGAAGAATGTCTGGTCCAAGGTCACCCACTGGCTTTCATAGCTAGCCTTTTATTTAAAACTGTTTTCACTTCCTCCCATTCCCTTGTATCTTTCCTGTGGCTAACTGTAGCTTGCATGTACTTTGGGTCAGAGATATATCCATTTACTCTTTGTAAACAGCCATGAACACAGATCACAGACACAGACACACACACACACACACACACAGAGAGAGAGACACACACAATTAATTTTTTAAAACAAAATATAAAAACTAATAGAAACCAAAGCAGAACAAGGAGGAGGGGGGAAGCAGTAGAAATGATAAAAAGAAGTTTCCAATTTCTTTTACAATTATGATCACAAATTGTATCCTACTTTTTGACTACTGATCACTAAAACCATAGACCAGTGATGATTAACTTTTTTGGTGCCTAATGCCCAAAGCATGTGCATTTGCACACGCACATGCCCAAACCCCCAAAATGCAATGTGAGCACGTTCCCCATGCATGTGCCCTGCCACCCCCGTGCATGCGCCCTGGCCCCCCCATGTGCCATTTTGGCTACCAAGTTGGTGCAGATGGCATTCCAGGCCCAAAACAGGGTGTGGGGGCACAGCCCCCCCATGGCCCATTTTGGCCTGGAAAGCCTCCAACCTGCCCCACCATGCATATGCCCCATCCACCCCACACATGCATGCACACGTTCTCTGCATGCACTCCACCCCCTGTGTATGCATGGCAGAGACCCGAAGACCAGCTGACCAGTGGGAGGCATATGTGCATGAGCAGTGGAGCTGGGCTGGGGCAATGGCTGGTGTGCCCAAAGAGAGGGCTGTGCGTGCCACCTGTGGCACGTGTGCCATAGGTTCACCATTACAGCCATAGACCATAAGTGCACTTTCTCCTGTTTCAGGCAAAAAGTCCATATGGGGTTTTAGTTAGCCATAAATGTAGATATTATCTTTTCTCTAATCAAGTAAGTTAAGTCAGCCATTTCTGCAGCCAAGTTGCATCGTGATTATACATTGCCTAACTTCAATATGGTCAATTGATTAATCAACAAAGTATACCATGCCCTTGAATTGATGAAACCCAGACCATTCCAACCCTGCCAGATCAAATTGGTCAGGTAGAGACTATGGAAGACAAGCAGTCACTCAAGTAACCTGGCTATGTGCCATATATATGTTCCAGCATTTGCTTCTGAAGAATTGAACATGAGAAAGCTGGTTTGTTAAACAATGATCTACAAACCTTGCATTTGCAACAAAGATGATTAGGGGACTGGAGGCTAAGACATATAAAGAATGGTTGTTGGAATTGGGTATGTCTAGTTTGATGAAAAGAAAGACTAGGGGAAACATGATAGCAGTGTTCCAATATCTCAGGGTCTGCCACAAAGAAGAGGGAGTCAAACTATTCTCCAAAGCACCTGAGGGCACATTAAGAAGCAAAGAATGGAAACTAATCAAGGAGAGAAGCAACCTAGAACTAAGGAGAAATTTTCTGACAGTTAGAACAATGAATCAGTGGAACTATTTGCCTCCAGAAGTTGTAAATGCTCCAACACTGGAAGTTTTTAAGAAGAGATTGGATAACCATTCATCTGAAGTGATATAGGGTTTTCTGCCTAAGCAGGGGGTTGGACTAGAAGACCTCCAAGGTCCCTTCCAACTATTCTATTCTATTCTATTCTATTCTATTCTATTCTATTCTATTCTATTCTATTCTATTCTATTCTATTCTGTAGTTTAGTTCTGTTAAATACAAAGTTTAAGCAATTAATTAAATCAGGAAGTGGTGGAAATTTAAGCTTAATAAATGAAGCCAGAATTCTTATGCACATTGCAACTACTTAGTATATTCAACCTTCAGTTTTGTAACTTTTCTTTAATTCTGCTAAAGTAGTCATGGTTTCCCAGTTTGCTTGTACTTTGGTCCCTTTGAATATAGTTGTAGGCAGAAGAAAAGGATACATGAAGGAAAAGTTAATGGACAACAGAGAATGCAAAAATGAAGATGACATGAAGAAATACATGAATGATGACATGAAGGCAATGCATGTTTAACCATACAGTGTGCATACTGGGTGAAAATAATAGCCCAGGGACAAACATCATGCTACCTTCAAATACTACCTACACTGATTGTCTGAAATATTCAAGATACAAAATATTCAATATAGATTTGGATACTAATTTTTGGAAAACCAAGCTATTATCATAGGATATAGCATGAATACTAAGCCATTGTATGATCTATTTATTTGAACATGCAGAATCATAAAATGTAAACTTTGGAAAAGACCTTGGAATTTATCTAATCCAACCCCCTGCCCAGTTGAAGTATCCACTACTACAGCATTCCTGGCAGATAGCCAAATAGATCTCTTTAAACACCTTCACAACCTCTTGATTAATCAGCTGCTTTGTGGATCAACTCTGTGAAGAATTGTTTTGCTGACATCTAACCAAAATCAACTTCTTTGTAATGTAAACCATTTTTTCCCCATTTCTGTCTTCTGGAATGACTTTAATCAGTTCTGCTATGTCTTCATTATGATAGCCATGGAAGACAATAATCATGCCTCCTACAGTTTGTCTCCTCAGATCTCTTGATTTCAGTTTGAATTCATCCTGAGAAATTTTTTATCCTACAGCTTGATGTGGAGCCATTGATGAGTATTCTTTGAGTGAGGTCATTCAGACAACTATGAATCCATCTCATGGTTCTATCATCTAGCTTACATTTTGGGGGGTGGTTATTAAAGGAAGGAAGGAAGGAAGGAAGGAAGGAAAGAAGGAGAAAGAAAGAAAGAAAGAAAGAAAGAAAGAAAGAAAGAAAGAAAGAAAGAAAGAAAGAAAGAAAGAAAGAAAGAAAGAAAGCCTTAAGACACCAAACACCCACATCCCCATTACAAGACCTTTTAACAATTTCAAAGCCATTTTGGAGTGATCCTTAAAAATCTATAAAGTTTGTCTCATGAATTACCATATTACATTGTTGTTGCTGTAGTTCAGAAAAGTGTAATGGCTTTTCTGATTACCCATAATGAATTGAGAAAAATCAATTGATCCATCTCTGTAATTTAAATATAGCTTCTGGGATGTTTGGGGGGGGGGGAGAATCCCTTCAAAGAGGAGCCTCACACTTTTGGATAGATAGATTTTCCCCTTCCAGAACCTGCTTTTCCAGAAACAAGAAAATAACTTCTGTGCAGGCTAACAGGATTCTGTAGTTGTTCCAAAACTGATTTCAACTCGCAAAATATAAAAAGAATTTCGATAAAAGGGTACTTGAAGTGGACCAAGCCAATTAAGTATGAACCAGAAGTGTACTGTAGCTGCCAAAAAAAAACCCGCCAATGCAGCCTTAGGCTGTATTAACAGAGGGATAGTATCAAGATCACCTGAAGTGTTAGTACTGCTTTATACTGCTTTGATAATATCACACTTGGAATACTGAATTCAATTTGGTCACCTCAATATAAAAAAAATGCTGGGACTCTAGAAAGAGTGCAGAGAAGAGCAACAAAGATGATTAGGGAAGTGGAGACTAAAACATGTGAACGGTTGCAGGAATTGGGTAAAGTACTGTATGTCTAGTCTAGGGTTGACACGATAGCAGTCTTCCAATATTTGATGGGTTGTCACACAGAATAGGGGCAACCTTTTTTCCAAAACACCTGAGGGTAGGACAAGAAGTAATAGATAGAAACTTAATATATTTATTTATTTATTTATTTATTTATTTATTTATTTATTCATTCATTCATTCATTCATTCATTCATTCATTCATTCATTCATTCATTCATTCATTTATTATTTTGATTTATATACCGCCCTTCTCCCGAAGGACTCAGGGTGGTTTACAGCCAAATAAAACAAAAATATAAAAATTAAAAACATTATTAAAAGACTCATTCAATTTGGCTAACAACTAAAATTCAATAAAAACTAAAACTCAATTAAAAAACCCCATTAAAAACTATTAGGCCAGCCCTGCGGGATGAAACAAGAAAGTCTTTAGCTCGCATCTAAAGGTCCGGAGGTCAGGGAATTGACATAACCCTGGAGGTAGCTCGTTCCAGAGGGCAGGAGCCCCCATAATAAGGAGAAATACAACTTAGAATTAAGGAGAAGTTTCCTGACAGTGGGAACAGTTAACCAGTGGAACACTTTGACTCCAGAAGTTATGGATGCTCCATCACTGGAGGCTTTTGTCTGAAATAGTATAGGGTCTGCTGCTTCAGCAGGGGGTTGTATTAGAAGACATCCAAGATCCCTTCCAACTCTATTATTCTGTTATTCTATTTGCAGCAATGCTTTAAATCTTCTCTTTATATTTGTCTCCAAGAAAATCCAGTTATGTACATCAGAACCTAATTATGGTGTAAGATCCTAGCAGGTCTGTAAGCAGCCATTTACAGGGTCATCTTTAGGGAATAAGAGTTTCCAAATAATCAGGAAATAGTGAACATCAGACTAAAAGAGAGTTCTTTCCCTTCTCTGGGATCATCAGTATGCTACAAATAGAGAAATTTGGGACAGCAATCAGAGATAATTGTGTTATTTGGGGAATCTGAAGGGAGAGAGAGTGAAGCAAGCAAATATTGTGGGGCTATCAGCAGCACCTGGATGGGTGTGTGCTCAGCCTAAATAGCTGGTAAATCATCTCAGCATCAGAGGTTTTCTTAACAACATCAAGTCCAAAGCAAACAGCAGAATCTTGTACTGAATATATTTTGATTCTGTCTGCTGCTATGGACATATTTCTTCCCAAGCCACTCATCTTAAATCAACAATTTTTAGGAGGCATCTAAAACCTGGATCATATTGTCTTGCACAAAACTGTTACACTGTTTATGTGAGTTTCTATCCTGAGCAATATAATCAGCATCATTTTTACTTGAATAGTGGCTGTCGTTTAATATAGAGATTATATGAAGTGTGCAAACCTGATTCCAATGCATTGTAACAAGTGGAATAATGAGTGGAAACTCTCTTGAAAATCAAAACCAGGTTTTGCTTTCCTAAATTCCCTTCTCAACATTATTACATTGATCATTGGTCACACTACCTGAAAATAATGGGAACTGTATTATTGTTTTATTTAACATAAATCTCACAGTTACTACCTTGCTCAATAGTAGTAACTGTGAGAGGGATCTTGGAATCCTAGTGGACAACCATTTAGATATGAGCCAGCAGTGTGCAGCAGCTGCCAGAAAAGCCAACAAAGTTCTGGGCTGCATAAACAGAGGAATAGAATCAAGATCACGTGAAGTGTTAATACCACTTTATAATGCCTTGGTAAGGCCACACGTGGAATATTGCATTCAGTTTTGGTCGCCACGATGTAAAAAAGATGTTGAGACTCTAGAAAGAGTGCAGAGAAGAGCAACAAAAATGATTAGGGGACTGGAGGCTAAAACATATGAAGAACGGTTGCAAGAACTCGGTATGCCTAGTTTAATGAAAAGAAGGACTAGGGGAGACATGATAGCAGTGTTCCAATATCTCAGGGGTTGCCACAAAGAAGAGGGAGTCAAACTATTCTCCAAAGCACCTGAGGGTAGAACAAGAAGCAATGGGTGGAAACTAATCAAGGAGTGAAGCAACTTAGAACTAAGGAGTAATTTCCTGACAGTTAGAACAATTAATCAGTGGAACAACTTGCCTGCAGAAGTTGTAAATGCTCCAACACTGGAAATTTTTAAGAAAATGTTTGATAACCATTTGTCTGAAATGGTGTAGGGTTTCCTGCCTGGACAGGGGGTTGGACTAGAAGACCTGCAAGGTCCCTTCCAACTCTGTTATTATTATTATTATCTAGAGGAATTATTGAGTCTGTCATTTGCACCTCTATAACTGTCTGTTTCGGTTCTGCAACCCAACAAGAAAGACACAGACTTCAGAGGATCATTAGAACTGCAGAAAAAATAATTGCTACCAACCTGCCTTCCATTGAGGACCTGTATACTGCACGAATCAAGAAAAGGGCCGTGAAAATATTTACAGATCCCCCACATCCAGGACATAAACTGTTTCAACTCCTACCCTCAAAACGACGCTATAGAGCACTGCACACCAGAACAACTAGACACAAGAACAGTTTTTTCCCGAAGGCCATCACTCTGCTAAACAAATAATTCCCTCAACACTGTCAAACTATTTACTAAATCTGCACTACTATTAATCTTCTCATAGTTCCCATCACCAATCTCTTTCCACTTATGGCTGTTTGACTGTAACTTTGTTGCTGGCAATCCTTATGATTTATATTAATATACTGACCATCAATTGTGTTGTAAATGTTGTACCTTGATGAACGTATCTTTTCTTTTATGTACACTGAGAGCATATGCACCAAGACAAATTCCTTGTGTGTCCAATCACACTTGGCCAATAAAATTCTATTCTATTCTATTCTATGTGTAGATGGATCAGGAGAGATGAAAATAATTCGAGGAAACTGAGAACTGTCCATGTGGTCAGCTGCCCAGAATCACACATGCTTACTGGTTCTGTTCACCATTAAACCATCTTTCCAATCAGCCTCCATGTTTCCAGTGTTTTTCTCCCGGCTTGGAACTGAACCAGATGGATATTTCTTCCAACAGTACATTCCAACGGCTCTCTGCCTACCCAAAATTTTCATTTTCACTGAAAAAGTTACAACTCAGTTTCAATAAACTTTGGTCCAGCTGCTATGATTTAACCTTTTTAGATATCAAAAGAGATGATAGATCCCTCAATGGGTATTAATTCTACAAAGTTTCAGTCAGATTGCTCCAATGATTTGTCTGCAGTAAATGTTTGAAATACTCGTCCTGCCTCTTTCGATTCGGGAATAAGGTGTCAATGAGAAAAAAGAGAGCACAACAGTTTGCAAATTATCCAACAAGACCCTATAAATAAGTTGCACTATATGAAGCAAATAGTGTCCTACTGCATCTAAAAAACAAAAATATTTTTAATATGACCTGAAAAATAAGCTTCCACTAAATTTCAAATAATCCATCATTTTCTGAGCAATCCCTGATCCAGACTTACAAATTTCATGATATGTCCCATTGACAAAGTGAGCCCTTTCTGAGATTAATACTGTGTGGGTAGTTTCACAGTCTTTTTTTTAAAAAAAATGTGAAAGTGTTATATAAATAATCTGTATATTGTATAGAATAAACTAAGGGTAAACAATATTTTAGATCCACAGTACATCTACTCCGTCGCCTTCGACAAGACCTAAGTTTAACTCACAGAATTATCTATTGTAATGTCCTTCCTGTTAAAGACTACTTCAGCTTTAATTGCAATAATACTAGAGCAACTAATAGATTTAAACTTAATGTCAACCGCTTTAATCTAGATTGCAGAAAATATGACTTCTGTAACAGAATCATCAGTGCTTGGAATACTTTACCTGACTCTGTAGTCTCTTCTCATAATCCTAAAAGCTTTAACCAAAAACTTTCTACTATTGACCTCACCACATTCCTAAGAGGACCATAAGGGGTGTGCATAAGCGCACAAACGTGCCTACCGTTCCTGTCCTATTGTTTTTCTTTTCTTCTTCCTATATATATATATATATATGCTTATACCTCCTTATATTTACTCATATATGTGTTTATATACTATATAATCTTTTTGTATGATACCTACGTATATTGTTGCGACAAAATAAATAAATAAATAAACAAACAAACAAACAAACAAATATACTAGAGCTGAAGTGGCGCAGTGGTTAGAATGCAGTACTGCAGGCTACTTCTGCTGATCACCAGCTGCCATCAGTTTGGCAGATCAAATCTCACCAGCTTAAGGTTGATTCAGCCTTTCATCCTTCCAAGCTGGGTAAAACGAGGACCCAGACTCTTGCTGGCAATATGTTAACTTTGTAACCCACTTAGAGAGGGCTGTAAAGCACTATGAAGCAATATACAAATCTAAGTGCTATACTCATTTAGTGTGAAAGAAAAATTGCAGGGGGGGGGAAACTTCCATGATTTTTTTTTTTTTTGAGGGAATAGAGAGAAGGGGAATGAAGGAGGATGAGAAAGGGGATAAAAAGAGCTGAAGATCATAAAGCCTAATGGACATAATACTACAGGTCAGACAAATAGAGTTAATAAAGCTAAAGATAAAAAGATGATCTGGGGTAAAAGAGAGAATCAGATATGAAATGGCAAATCATAATTTTTTTAAAAAGCTCAAAACAAATCGGATTTTCATTTTCTTTCTTTTCATTCTAGCAAATCTGCTTAAACAAATTCAAACAGAAAAAGAAAGATAACCAATGGAGCAGAATTCCCCAAATACTCAAAATAGCAAAGTTTGTGAAGATGATAAGACTCATATCCTGACTGCTCATTCTATATTATCCACACCTCCCAGCTTTGTTCATATATGAAGTGAAAGCTACAGCAACACTTACAGTTTGGAGGTACTTATTTGACCTTTGAATCAATTCCAACATTGTTTTAATGGGGTGATTAATCAGATCAAATACTCCTTAGAAGTTTTACAAACTCCTTCAGGTTATGGTTTGTGTCACGATAGTCAAATAAGCTTCCACACCCAATCAACTCCATTAGGTGGTCTCAGAATAATGATACTATGTGGAACTCAAATGCATTTCTAATTGGTAACTTCTTTAGGGTGATCTCATGTTAGCATCTTCCCATATTTTATAGTCACGATATTCCATTTTGGGGAAGGAAACCTGATAACCAATGAAACCTACATTTAAAAAAGAAAACATGGCAATGCCTTTGCATTCTAGAGAGGAGCACGGCATGAGGTGTCTGCGTTTGCATTACACCACTGTGAGAAATAGGTGTAGGAAACAACCAGAAGACCAGCTGTCAAGATTGCAGGCTGTACAAGTTACCCGGCACAAATACCGGGACTCAGCTTCTGCCAATGTGATAGGAACGAATGCTTTATTGCCGTCTGGAAGTGTTTATTTTCTGGACATAAATTCAATGGACAGAGTCAAGGCATGTGTAGAAATAAAGCATACCATCATTTGAGCTAAGCTGACAAGGACAATTTACCGTACCAAGCATTCGTTTTGGGCTGGTCAGGAGAAGCCAGGCTATTAACATGCAGAAATTCCCGCTGTTCCTTCTTTATTGTCCCTTCTCTGAACTTTGGGAATGGCATGTATTAACCCCTAGAGAGCCTTTGAGGCACAGCAGGCAGCTGGGGAAGAGACACTTGTGTAGGGCCCGGTAGGCATATGTACTATGTCCAGATATTATTGACGGTTGCTGTTCTCTGCCTGCATGAAAAGCCATGGCCTCTGAGTGTGTGCTGTCAAGAGGCCCAGCATAGGGCTTAAAATATTTCCCCAAAGCAGACTGAGAGATTTCCCCTCTCTCAGTCCCGCACATCAACTGAAACTTGCTTCGGTAACAAAGTTTGTCTATGGTCCTGACCTTGTTTTCCATAGGGGGGTGGGGTGAGAAGCACAACAGGAAAACAAGCTGTCAACCTTCCTCTAGACTAGTTTACAACTATAAGCTTACGTGTGTGTCTGTGTCTGTCTGTGTGTGTGTTTAAAAATGTGGATTTATGTGAATTAGAGTGTGTGTATGTTTATATGACCTGGATGACTGAGAACCTCCATAGACATGTATACAGTGGTGGGATTCAAATAATTTAACAACCGGTTCTCTGCCCTAATAATTTCTTCCAACAACCAGTTCACCAAACTGCTCAGAAAGTTAACAACCGGTTCTCCCAAAGTGGTGCAAACTGGCTGAATCCCACCACTGCATGTATATATATAGGGACAGAGAGGCCGAGAGATAACAACCATAGACAAGACACACACAGACATACACAGAGACACAGACACATATACACACAGAGAAACACCCATAGAGTTCATCAGTAAATCCCTACAAATAGATGACTTTTTTTCAGTGAATCTAGTATTAGCCATTATTTTTTGTATTTAATTGGGCAATTTTAAACAAAAATATTTGGAAATTCCCCACCCTTTCCAAATGGAAATTTCAACTATGTGTGTCCCACATCAGCAAAGTCGGAGATGGTACTGTCCATCAAGAGGCTGCCAGTCTCAAGTGAGCTCAAGTAATACTATTCATAACAATACTCAGACGTTGGCCTGGCTGACATAAAGATGTTAAAACGCTGATAATGTGACAAAAAATCCACTACATTATGATTTAATTACACCAGACCTATCTTAAACAGACAGTCATGAGATATTCTTAAGGCATTCTCTCTTGACCATGATTTATTTATTTATTTCAAGAGCAACAGTAGCAGGGTGGGGAAGATTTGGACTAGGGCTATTTCCTCTTTTCATGCTGCTTATTTAGTTGAAAATGCTTTGTTGATATATATACCATAAATAAATCAGGGGCTCTCCTAACTGTACCTCATCCAACCTATCCCAACAATTTAGTAATCCTGGAGGGACATGCTTATCTTGGATGCTTGGGACATGCTTGGATCTCCTTGGCTGCCATTGGCATTGCAACAAAACTATAATAGACAACAAGCACTGTTTTGCATCCTGCCTAATAAGGCCCTTTGTTTTTAATAAAGCTGGGCACAAATAGCCTTTTGAGATGGGGTGAACAAATTCAGTGTACAGAAGGAGAAATTCTCAGGTATATTTCCTTAAGTAGTGGTGGTGAAGCATCAGGGGAAGAACCATGACCTTCAGGGCTGGGAGGATCCACAGTTTCCTTTCTCAGACTGATGCCTTTCCCCCCACAAAAAGTGTTGGAAGTCTATGCTGCAGAAGTCTTATGCTGTCCCAGTGGACAATGATAGATGTGAAAGAAGACTGTTGAGCAAGGTGAGTAAGATGTAAGGGGTCTGCATAAGAGCACAAGCGTGCCCACCGTTCCTGTCCTATTGTTTCCTTTCATTATATCCAATTAATATAGTTATTACATACTCATACTTATATATATGCTTATATATTATATAGTTATTTTCATGCTTATGCTTATATATACTGTTGTGACAAAATATATAAATAAATAAATAAATAAAAAAAAAAAATAAAGATACACTTGGTCTGATCCAACCATATATATGTGGTGTGTATGTGTGTGTGTGTGTGTGTGTGTGTATACTGCGCATGAGCATATACTGTATTCACCATGTCCCCACTTTGTAGGAAATATTTACTGTTTCAGAGGCCTCAATTGCCATCCTGTGTTTTCTCTCTGAAGTGGAAGGCAGCCAAATATTTGACTTGCTATTTACAAATGTCTAAATATAGAGATTTCAACAGGCAAAACAGACAGGTCTTGTTACTAAACCATGAATAAGCATCTGCCTAAACCCTGACCTAATGGTTTATTGTAATTTGCCCTCTATGTCGTGGAGGGAAATTTCAAATAGTGAAATATATACACAAATACAGAGCATATTCTTTTTTATTTGAAGGTATTTTTTATTGTGGATAAAGCAGAGATAAGAAGATATCTATTTTATAGGAGAACAACATATATAGATGATGACATAAGCAACAGCAAAATGCTCACCAGTAATTTTAACTCCCCTTCATGCAACCTGGACAGCTTGTAACTGAGTCAGGCATTGCCATCTCTTTCAAGTGTCCCACCTGAGAAGAATAGCCTTGCCCGCAGGAAAGGTCACTGTTTGAAGAAGGTCACATGATTTCATTACCAATCAGTGTGTCCCAGGGCAGTGGAGGAGGCAAAATGCTATGAATGGCTGCCCGGTGGACTAGCAGTGTTCAGGGCATACTCTAATATCCTTTCAGTGCAATTCAGGAGAGGATGTTAATATTTATAAAAATGTATTCCATTACTGACTTGGCTTTTCATCTACAATTGTCAGGCCACAATTTGCTTTCAAATTCTCACAGCTAGCATGGTGACCCTGAACTAACAGCCTTCACATCTCCTGCATAGACTTGGCATTCAGTTTAGTTGGAACCTCTTGCTAACTGTCAGGAGTCACTGCTTTAAACCTTTTAGCGAATCTTTCCCAACTTGATTCCTCAAGGTGTTGGACCCTGAATACCACTATTCCCAATCAGAATGACTTTTGGAGTTCGAGAATCTAATATTCAACACAATTGGAAGGCATTAGGAAAGGTTACTTTTATCAGAATGGATTGAAATATTAGTGTAGTCTTATGGTTGAGAGATTGCATTTAGATCAGCTTCAGTCTCATCCTTGTTATGAATTCAGCTTGGTGGCCTTAAATGCAAGATACATTCACCATTCTCTGCCTTACTTCTACAGATCTGACTTACACATCCTGTGTCAGTTTTGTTGCAGCAAGAACAACATAACATGACAAAAGAACACTGGATGGAAACTGATCAAAGAAAGAAGCAACTTAGAACTAAGGAGAAATTTCCTGACAGTTAGAACAATTAATAAGTGGAACGACTTGCCTGCAGAAGTTGTGAATGCTCCAACACTGGAAATTTTTAAGAAAATATTGGATAACCATCTGACTGAGATGGTGTAGGGTTTCCTGCCTGGGCAGGAGGTTGGACTAGAACGCGTCCAAGGTCCCTTCCAACTCTGTTGTTATATTATATTATATATTATACTGTAAGTGCAATGTGTGTGTTTGTGTGTGTGTGTGTGTGTGTGTGTGTGTGTGTGTGTGTGTAGGGGATATTGAAGAAAATTATCCTGAATGTGTAGCATACATATAGAATTGTTTATTCTAAATACTATGTTACTTTTTCCCTCAGGGTCATTCTTAACCATTTCTTTGCCAAATTACACAGAGGAGTCCTAAACTGGTGAAAGGATTATGAAGAACTTGTTTCTGTCTGTTCTATTGGCAGGACCCACGTGAGAACTCTTAGAGCACCTTGAAAGCTTCTGTTCAATATAGTTCCCTTTTGCCTGTATGTATGTCAAAAATAGTGATTAAGGGAACCTCTTCCTTCATTTCGCTCCTTACACTACTGATGCTAACCTTATTAGCTGTCTTATTTTCTGCTCACCTCAAAATCTTGGGAATGTGCAGGGAACATAAGTCCATCAATGGTCCCTCCAACTGACTAATAGAAGAAGGGGACAAGGCTTTAAATTACTGCTGCCATATTTCCCTGAGTAATAAATATCCCATTCCCCTCTGTATATACAAAAGAAGGAGAAAATAAATTGTTAGCGCCTCAGTACAACAAAAAGGAGCAGTTGCTGCAAGAAGAGCTGACTGTAAAACAAAGATGCCTCCCCTTCTGCTTCTCTTTAAAAGAGAAAGCAAACAATGAAACTGAAATGATAACATGTCAGAGTTTTGCAACCAGCTCTTACCATGCTGGTTTGTTGCTAAACTAATTAGACTAGGGCAGTGTAGTTCTGTTTAATCCAGGGTATGTTGGTACAGGGTACTAAACTTGTTGTTTATCCTGGGAGCATAATGGCCCAGGCGTGTGATCAGGAGTGAAGTAGACAAGAATTGCACCCTGTCGTGCATCTAGGTGGTTCTACAGATATGTTTGCCATACTTCATAACTTTAAGATACATGGACTTCAATTCCCAGAATTCCCCAGCCAACATTAAGTACAGAATATTAAATGGAGAAATTAGACATTAAATGGAGAAAATTCCTAACAGATCAATTAATCAATAGAACGATTTGCTTCCAGAAGTTGTGGGTGCTCCCACACTGGAAGTTTTAAAGAAGAAATTGGACAATCATTTGTCTGAAATAGTGTAGGAGTTCCTGCCTGAGCAGGGAGTTGGACTAGAAAACCTCCAAGGTTCCTTCCAACTCTGTTATTTTGTTTCTGTTATTTAAATATGCCAAGTATTACAATAGTATTTGAAAAATACTATTGTAAAATAATGTAAAATGAGGCTATCCTTGAAGAACATTCAGAAGCTGCATTCGGTTCTGACTAGAGTAGCATGATCATTTTTGGACATGTCTATCTTTTCTATGTTATATTTTTGCTTTCTGACCTGCATTAGCATCTATGTTTGCTTTTGGGTGCATTTCAAGGTCCTAGTTTTATCTATAAAACACTACATGGAGCAAGACCTGGATTACTGAGGGACTCCTTACACTCATTGTTTCTCTTGGTGGCATTAGGTTGGAAAGAAGGGCTTAATCCAGGCCCCATCTACTACACATTGTCATCTCACAGGACCCAGAAGGGAGCTTTTTCCTTAGCAGCACATGCTCTCTGGAACATATATGTCTGAGTTTTGACTGGCCCCACTCTGTTACTGTTCAGAAAACATTGAAGTTGTAGTTGTTTTTACAGACATGAAGGCCAGAGAGCAATTAAGCCCACACCTTTGATGAATGGAATATTTGGGAGCCATTTTTATTAATTAACTGGCAACTGTATTTTTATTTTTTGTTAAATAAACATTGTCTTTTGAATAGCAATACACTTATATACCGCTCCATTGTGCTTTACAGTGCTCTCTGAGCAGTTTACTGAGACAGCATATTGCCCCCAACAATCTGGGTCCTCATTTTACCGACATCAGAAGAATGGAAGGCTGAGTCAACCTTGAGCAAGGATCGAACTGGTGGCTGTGGGCAGAGTTAGCCTGCAATACTATGTTCTAACCACTGCACCACTATGGCTCATATTGTTCTATCTGTTAGCTGCTGAATGTCACACTGGTGAGATAGACAGGAATACTGTATTTAGCTTGGATATATTGTATTGTATTGTATTGTATTGTATTGTATTGTATTGTATTGTATTGTATTGGATTGGATTGGATTGGATTGGATTGGATTGGATTGGATTGGATTGGATTGGATTGGATTAGAAACTGGAGCCATAATCTACACTAAAGTTTAGAAATCATGGATATTTTGAGTTCAAAAGCTGGGAGACTGAGGCAAGAACACTTCAAAGTCAACCTTGAGCCATCACAAGACCCTCACCTGATATGACCTACTTGACCTACTTGACCTACATCACAAGACCTACTGACCACACAAACCACTTATAAACAGAAGAATACTGACACTAAACTCCACTGAAGATGTTACCTAGCCAGGTAATTAAATGTCTGGAAACCACCCATAAGCTTGGAGAATCCCCCTCCTACACCTGAGTTACAGATATTTACCACCATTGCACTCTTCAAAGTGTTGTAAAAGAAAACACTAGCTTTTTAAATAAAGTATACCGGTCTCAGTCATCCAATGCTGCTGATGCTGTGAGATAACTGAGAGCAGAGTTGCTTTTGATGTGGCACAGAATCCTCCTAAATTCTTCTAATGGCCCAGTACTAGATATTTTGTTTATGCATCAGCCAGGACCTGTTACTTATAAAGAGAAAAAAAAACAATTTATGGGACTACAATACCCAGCATCTCTCTAAGTTTAGGAGAAAATCAAATAAATTGATTGATTGCCATTGTACAGGAATAATGGTAGAATTAAACAAGTTGGAATGGTGTAAAGTCGGGGCTGCTCGGTAACCACTCCGGAAGGGAAAGGGTAAGGAAAGAGGAGTAAAGAAGGAAGAAAGTAGGTAGGCAGGTAGGTAGGTAGGAAAAAAGGGAGGGAGAAGAAAGGATAGGAGGAGAAGAAGGAGGGGAAGATAGAGGGTTAGGAAGGATGGAAGTGAGAAGTGGGAAAGAGGAGGGGAAGTAGGAAAGCAAGGAGAAGGATGGTGGGGAAAGTAGAAGAAGGATGAGAAGGGTAGGAAGGATTAAGGAAGGGAGTGGCGGCCGAGCAGGCCTGATTGAGCATAATCTGAGTATAGGATCGATTGTTGGATAAGTGATTTTACTATACACTGGTCAAATTGTGGGAATTATTATGGAAAATAAAAAAAATTGCCAAAAAAAAAAATCAGGACTGGTTAAGCCACATGTACTATCCATTTCCAAATGGCATTTACTTAGTCTAAAAAACAGAGTGTAAGAGAAATTCAGAAACATTAAAGGGGACAAGGAAGAGAGAAAAGGACTGACAAAATTCTTACAACATGTACCATATGGTTTGACATTTACCAGATTAGTTAAACATTTCTACTGGGGATAAATACGCCCAGATATCTATGTGAAAAAAAATGCACGAGACAAAGACTCATGCAGCATATTTATGTGCAGAGTCAATTCTGTTTTCCCCTTCCATTTTTCTAGCTCCATTCAGGAATCTGAACATAGAAGGTCCAGAAAGTATAAACTCAAATTAACCCTTATATTTTTCCAGAGGTCTGTGGTATCCAATGCAAAGAATGATGTTTAATTTTTTTTTAAAAAAAGAGGAGGGAGCCAGAAGACGTTTTCTTCAGAGTTTCAGTTGAGCTGGCTTTTGTTTTTGTTTTAAAGCAAAGCTCCCACCTCATCCAGAAGCTGCTCTTTTGGAGCACCAAAAAGCATGAAAGGTTTGTCAGAATCTATTTTAAGATTCTATCTATTTAAGAATAGGGCTCCCTATTGCCCATGGAGAGAAGATGGCAATGGCTGCCAAATTGATTCCAGGCCGGCTGATGCAGAGGAGGTGACTGTTGGTACCCAGCTTCTGGTGCAAGGCATGCTGCTCTGTGGTGAACAGCCCTAAAGCCATAGATTTCATTTGATCTTTGCAAAGGCTAACATCTGTCTGCTGTCATTTTAAGAAGATTGATGACAGGCTGAGAAAAAGAGAAAGAGGAAGGCTGGTTGGTGGGGAGGAAAGGAAGCTGTATAGGTAGATGGCACTTCTCAGCAGTCCCAGTGGCAGTAGCTGAGATTGGCAAGGGTCTCCAGTGCAGGTCCAGCAATTCTCTGTAGCAATAGTACAAAGTAGCCTGGGTATCCCTAGTAATTGCACCAGGTTGTTATAGCCAACTGCTGAGAGTCAGACATACACACTGGTAACAGTCCTCCTCCTTCTCTCTCTCTCTTGCACCTTGCATATCTTGGTCAATTACTCACACAACAAACATTACAGAGCTAAATGCTATGAGAATGTGGTTCACTGTTATCTTAATGTATCTGGGCAATGCAAGGTAAAGCTATCAAACATTGCTATTCTTTTTATTTTTTATTTTTGGGGAGCATCTTGAAAGAAATGAACTGATATGGACATCAAATTGGTTTTAGTGATATCCTTTTGAATATTTGGGAGGGGAGCCTAGGAGAAAATGTTCTTAAATTGGTGTTTTTTTGGGGGGATGATTCATCTAGAGAGAGAAAGGCTTTGACTTGGCTGCTTTGCTTTTATCCCCAGATATACCACATGAAACCCACCCACCCCCTACACTCGTAGAGAGAGGCAGCCCCCTCAGGCAGATGATTTAGCATATTACCATGAAAGAGGAACAAGGTATAAGTAAATTAATTTATTGGTTCTGCATTTTTAACTGCCAAAGAGGAAGTATATTTCTGTTAGAGAGTAGCAACCAGCATAGAAAAAAAATGTGCAAGATTATTGAATCATAATCTTAGATAAGTCAATCCACCACTATTAGTTTCTACCCCACCATTTTATTTTTCAGATCAAATGTTTTTAGCATCCTGTGATGTTTGATTAAAATAAAAAGCAAACCAACAAAAGTCATTAGCATACCAAGATTTAAAAAAAAAACAGCCACACAAACACAGCTTTAGCCACTTGTATGATCATGATATCATTCCATTTCCCTTGAGTTCCTGGTTGCCCAAAATAAAGGTCAACAAATGGATTGTTTGTCTTTGGTATCAAGATAGATAGATAGATAGATAGATAGATAGATAGATAGATAGATAGATAGATAGATAGATAGATAGATAGATAAGAAAATCAAAGTAATTTACAGACGTAAGTAGCAACACTGTAAAGAAACCCAGTTATATATTGAGTAGAATGGAAAGCATATTCTTTGCTGTGACTTTTCAATATATTTGGACAAAACTATGACTGATACTTATTTTCCTTCTTTCCACCTGATCAGCATGATAGCAAGGATGGTAGTCTAACATGAATACAAATCACTTAGAAAACGGCAATGCAGATCTAGCCAGGAAAGCAGGATATGATTGGGAATTCATTTTTCAATTGGTGATGATCAAAGAGCTGGACACAGAATATATAACAATGTTGGGTTCATGCTTCTATTTCTGCAAATGCTGCAGCACAGATCCCACAAACTTGCCACCAAAAATTAAGAAATGTTTCCTGCTAACTTGGGTGAATGGTGGGGAAAAGAAAGAAGAAAGTCAAATGAGCAGATGATAGAAAAGAGATTTGTAGGCAATCAGGAATCTTGGGAAGAGCAAAGCAACAAGGTCATTGCATTACACAAATGGATGTGTGTAATGGATATGTTTTTCTTTTATAAGTATTAGTAGTTTTCTTTCCTTATTCCTACAGTGTTAGGTCCATTAGGCCTATCCAAAGACTTAATAAATTTTAATTTGTTTTGCTTCCCAGAAAAAAATGGCAGACAATTGTAGTCATTATTTTGCCACTGAATGTTGGTACTTTGGTAGTAGAAGGCTTTGTGAGTTGCAAAAATAAAGGGCTGTAGGGAAGCCTACAGATTGCCCACATTCTACTCTTTATCACTTTGAGTTATGGAACAGTTAAGTCAATGGTGACTAGCATTCTCACTGATAAGGAATTGTCCTATGGTGGGAACTTTACTGAACATAGAGTTCTCTGGAGTCCAACTGGCCGTTTATTCACTATTTATATTGGTCACTGATGTAATACACTGTCTCTAGCTGTTGTTCTGTGCAAACAGAAAATGCTCTTTAGAAAAGCTACACTTTGCAGTTAATAAGTAGTGATGAACAAGTAGTCTTTTGAGGCAGCTTAACTCTTCATTATTGATGTTTTCCTTGTAGAACTCTTGAGAAGCAGCTGTAGAATTTGAAGATTCTATAGATGACTGTTTGAAGAACCAAAGGGACAATGTTATTGACTGAGTCACTCAGTATCAACACCGATTAAAAAAGGGGAAGTGACTGAGGAAGAGAAAAATGAGGTTAGGTCTAAAATGAAATGTGCATTTCTCTGGTATCAGCTGGGCTGATAAAAAGGCTGAGATGGAGAGATAAATTTACACACAGGAAAATAAGAAGAGATAACAGATTGCCTTGCCGTGCATAATATTTCCCACAAGTGATGAAAGACATAAGAATGGACTTCAGATTCTTGTAAAGATGATGAGATATTGCTTTCTAAATCATATATCTAGAAAGTTGACCTGGGTTGGCTTCTGAGTAATGAGCTGAAAGTTCTTAATAACACTGCTTTATGGCAGAATGTCATACCCCAGTTTTAACAGTTTTATTTCAGCTTTGCAGTTCTTGGACAGATAAGCACACACATACACCCAACTCTCAGGCAGTTAGTTGCTGCATCATCTAATGCACTGGGGTCAAGCTAGGCTCAAGGACAATTTTGAAACAGGAAGACAATGATAAAATAGCCTCCAACATTTCACTGATAAAAATAGAGATGCCCTTGTGTTTGTGCAAGACTCTCATTTCCACACAAGGATGAGGGTGGCTGTTCATTCTTCCTCCATAATCCCCACTTACACTTTTACCAATATTACTTCCTCCAGCTGTCTTGTACTAAAAAAAACCTCCCATTGCCCTCAGGGATAATCCTGAACATTGGGAGGAGTTGATGTGAGATATTTCTTTGAGGAAAAGACTTATTTAGCCACAAATGTTTTTAAGCAGTTATTAGAAACTTCAGAAACATCTGAGCCTTTTATGCTACCTTAGAAACAAGTTGATCACCTAATTCAATGGACTCTGGCCTATGAGGACGTATGGCACATTTATTACATATTCTCTGATTCATTTTTTTCTTACATGCATAACGAACAAGTAGGCATTACATCACATCTCAGGAATGCAGATGCAAGCATTATGAAGGTTGGTATGTAAAATAATAATTCATATACTAGAGATACTTTGCTGGGAAAGAAGGAAGGATAATAATCAAAAAAGCACAACAAAGAATGTTCTTTCTGCACCAACTCATTATTTATTATTTATTTATTTATTTATTTATTTATTTATTTACATTTATATCCCGCCCTTCTCCGAAGACTCAGGGCGGCTTACAGTGTATAAGGCAATAGTCTCATTCTATTTGTATATTTACAAAGTCAACTTATTGCCCCCCCAACAATCTGGGTCCTCATTTTACCTACCTTATAAAGGATGGAAGGCTGAGTCAACCTTGGGCCGGGCTTGAACCTGCAGTAATTGCAGGCTGCTGTGTTCTAATAACAGGCTTCTTACCAGCCTGAGCTACCACGGCCCAAGGCCCTGAGCTACCACGGCAGTTTGAACTCAGAAAGTTCAAACTGCCCAAGGAGCTGCTGATCAGTTCTACAGAGGAATTATTGAGTCTGTCATCTGCACCTCTATAACTGTCTGGTTTGGTTCTGCAACCCAACAAGACAGACACAGACTGCAGAGGATAGTTAGAACTGCAGAAAAAACAATTGCCACCAACCTGCTTTCCATGGAGGACCTATATACTACACGAATCAAAAAGAGAGCTGTGAAAATATTTATAGACCCCTCACATCCTGGACATAAACTGTTTCAACTCCTACCCTCAAAACGACGCTATAGAGCACTGCACACCAGAACAACTAGACACAAGAACAGTTTCTTCCCAAATGCCATCACTCTGCTGAACAAATAATTCCCTTAACACTGTCAAACTATTTACTAAATCTGCTCTACTATTAATCTTTTCATCGTTCCCATCACCCATCTCTTCCACTTATAACTATATGACTGTAACTTTGTTGCTTGTATCCTAATGATTTATATTGATATTGATTGTTTCCTGATTGCTTATTTGTACCCTATGACTATCATTAAGTGTTGTACGTTAGAATTCTTGATGAACGTATCTTTTCTTTTATGTACACTGAGAGCATATGCACCAAAGACAAATTCCTTGTGTGTCCAATCACACATGGCCAATAAAAAATTCTATTCTATTCTATTCTATTCTATTCTGTTCTGTTCTGTTCTGTTCTGTTCTGTTCTGTTCTGTTCTGTTCTGTTCTATTCTAATGGAAGCTTATTATATAGCATAAGAAGCATCTCAATTTACATAGTTTGTGAAGCTAAGGCAGTCATTTGCTGGTGGAGCTTCTGATGGTAGGTGTATGTCAATTAGGATCCTGCTCCCAAATCTAGGAGAGTGTATTTTCTGACTAATTTCTTGGCATTGTGGAATTAGTCATAAAAATAGAATGCATAGAACAGTGTCAAGGTACAAATTTACACACCAAATGGAAACAGGAAAGATAAATGATGTATAAGATACAAGAAAGCACAACACCCAGTGTGTTAGTCTGTTGGGTTGTTCCCAACAACTGAAGGGTTGCCCATTGGTACAAGATTATTTACTGGTACATAGTTTGTTTGGAAAAGAAGATGTTCCCAGTGCATTTGTAATTAAAGTTTTGGGGATATTAAAAAGATTTCAGTAGCCAAATATAAGACTGGGGAAAATAAAAAGCTCTGGGAAGCCAAAGAAGATCATGTTATTTAGTTGTGATCTAACAAAGATCATTATGGATCTTATGTGCTAACTACTATGATGTTAGGTTATCACTTGCTAAAAGTAGAATAGAAAAAATCTTTATTGGCCAAGTGTGATTGGACACACAAGGAATTTTTCTTGGTGCATATGCTCTCAGTGTACATTTATTTATTTATTTATTTTATTAGATATTTATACCGCCCTTCTCCTGAAGGACTCAGGGCGGTGTACGTAAAAGACACGTTCATCAAGAATCATAAGGAGTAAAGAAGGAAGAAAGTAGGTAGGCAGGTAGGTAGGTAGGAAAGAAGGGAGGGAGAAGAAAGGATAGGAGGAGAAGAAGGAGGAGAAGATAGAGGGTTAGAAAGGATGGTAGTGAGAAGTGGGAAAGAGGAGGTGAAGTAGGAAAGCGAGGAGAAGGATGGTGGGGAAAGTAGAAGAAGGATGAGAAGGGTAGAAAGGATTAAGGGAGGGAGTGGCGGTCGAGCAGCCCTGATTGAGCATAATTTGAGTATAGGATCGATTGTTGGATAAGTGATTGTATTGTACACTGGTCAAATTGTGGGAATTATTATGGAAAATTAAAAAAAAATTGCCCTGAAAAGAATCATAAGGTACAACACTTAATGATAGTCATAGGGTACAAATAAACAATCAAATCATATTAGGAAACAGTCAATATAAATCGTAAGGATACCAGCAACATACAGTCATAAGTAGGAGGAGATGGGTGATAGGAACGATTGGCGTTTGGGAAAAAACTGTTCTTGTGTCTAGTGGTTCTGATGTGCAGTGCTCTATAGCATCATAAAGTAAGTTAAATAAAGTGTTAAATAATCTGATGCCTTCTCTTTCTCCTTATCCTTCTCAATGTCTTTGCAAAAAGTCACATTTTGTTTTGAACTTCATATCTAATAAGGCTGTGCCTTGGAAGGGACACTTTGCTTTCTGGATGATTGAAACAAAGCATTCCTTGGAAGTGTCTTGCAAATCAGCATGTGGGTTCTAATCTGGTGTGTGGGTGCTTTGCTCAGCAATGGAGCCTTTGTTGCAAGTGCAGAAGCTGCTGCTTGCAAGATGGATCAGCTGATGGATGCACAGCCTCAACTGTTCCTTGAGATGGTGGAACACGTCTTTATGTGGCAAAATGCCTCAATGAGGCCAAGTGCTTACAGCCTGCACATCCCTAAGATTTACATCTATTTGTCTAGTAAGTAGTGAGAATTTGATTTGGATCTGCTGTGTTCTTGATGCCTGTCAAATTCAATTCTGAAATAAATTTTCTCCCACAGTAATTCTAAAATATATACAATCATGCACAGGGCATTTATATTAATCTGGATCTATCTTTGCTGTTTACATTTCCATCAGAGTCACTTTACTGATTGAAGATGCTTTGCTGGACCCCTAAAACATATCATTAAGGTTTTCATCCTTGGAGATGAAGAATATGTTTTTATTGTGAGGAGTGGAGAAGAAGAGGATATAGCTATTCCTATGACAAGGATAAATATGATCCAGTTATTTCTATATTAGGAGAATTTAAATCTCACTCTGTTGAAGGCTTTAGCGCATGAGAACCTGGTATTATACATGTTACCAAGAAATGTTTACTGCTTTGGGATATAATTAACTTTAAAAGGAGAGGTTTCCAGGAAGAAAACAAACTTAACCTGATAGCTCTGATATCACCACATTCTCTCTAGTTTTCTCTAACTATGTATGGGAGCCTTTATTTCTGGCATGCCATGTATCCATGTTTAGTCTTTTCATCTGCTTTTATAGAGCTTTGTGTTTACATGTCAGAAAGGTGCAGTACACAAAGCTTCCTGGGGATCTGTACCAGCTGCTGGCTACACAGTTTACATTTAAATATATTGAGAGCAGCTTGTGCACTGCACCCCAGCTCATACCCGGTCTCAATTAGTCTGCCACTTGACTGAGTTTTTATTATGAATCCTAGTGGCTGATTAGGTAGGCATTAGGTATCCACACATGGTACTCTGGATTTCAATGGAGTGGTAAAAGAAATCAGGTATGCATTTCAATGAGAGCAAAATGCTATGCTCCACACAATGGACTTTGTTGTGGCCTGGACAAGAAACAACTAATGGGGTCTCCTAGTGCCCATTAATTTTTTTCTCCCAGATGTGTGTCTTTAAGAAAGTTGCATATAAAAAGGGATGCTTATGGTAAAATAGTCTTTTTTTACGGTTCTAAGATTGAACCCGAGGTAACATTATTGTCTTAAGGAATTTTAATCATTTGAATTGGAAAAAAATAAATGTGTGCCGATCTGCAGAGAAATGTTTTACTGTATTAGGAAAACAGCACAATGGAAAAGGGTAATTTTCTCCTCCCTGATCTTGTGTTCTCAAATAGATTGCATACTTCCCTGGCTGCAACTATTTTTTTAAAAAAAAACCTCTTTAACTCCTAGTGTCTAGTCATGTCTAGTGAGACCCTCCAGAGATTTTAGCTATCAAATGAAATTCGACTCCATGCCAACCATTAAATACAATCACATATGAAATTCCAAATTTTGGAATGATTAAAATATTTTAAGTCCATGACACAGATTAGGTACATTCAAGATACCGTCTCAGAGAGTCTCCCACCCTCACCCCCACTTTCATTTTCCTGCTCTATTGCATCCTGAATTCTGCTTTTGAACAAACTGTACTCTTTCCTTTGTCTTTACCATAAAGTGCCCCTTAGTGCATCTACTATTGATTCTGCTCCCTCCTCCATGGTCCACAGTGTCATGTTGGTGAGGCTCCCAACATCCATTGACCTGGAAAACAGGAGAACCTCAGTCGTTTTAACAAAATGTTGTGAGTCTCCCATGTGGTCGCAGGGAAAGCAAAGTTGCCTTGAGTCACTGCCCTGTCCAATTTATTTAACTCTGTGATGTCACTCACTTCAAGTTACACTGTTTTCATCAAGAAGCTGCTACCCTCTGATGCCCTGTGGGTTTGTATTAGTGCTGAAATTATAAAGGGTAAAGAAGAAATGGCATCTGAGATTATTCTGTGTAACTTTTGCTTCTAGCTCCTTTTGCAATATAGCTGAAAACCCAACAGTTTTCATATTGTTTAGAGCAAGGATGATGTTCTCAGTTAGATTCTTCAGTAAACATTTGAACCCAGTATTAGGGTCAAAAGGGCTTCTTCTATTTTAAGAAATTCCAGAGTTTTCATGTGTAAAAGACTGGTATTTGCAGGTAACAGAGCTGAGTGTCCATCCATTTATTTCTCTGTCTGAAAGACCATCCAGTCGACTCCAGTTTTAAAGACCCATGAAAAAGAGAAAGCAGGCAGGTTTTGAAAGTGCCCATCAACACCAGACTAAGTGAGTTTTTGGCAATGTTCTTCTACATTCTGATGATATGGATTATCTTTCTGTTTAAATTATAGCCTTTATTTCTAAAAGAGGGCAAAGACTGGCTGAAAATTTGCATATGCTATGTAGATAATTTGTAAAAATTAGCCTGTATAATTTTTTCACTTGTAAATTCATGGTCTCTTTTATTCTCTTTGTCAATTATTTGTTTTCTTCTCTTTGGCAACTATCCAACCTCTCAAAGCTTATGACCTGAACAAGACTCAGTTTTTTGTAATATAGGAGAGGACTCTGGAATGTAATCTGTTATGTGTCCTGATTCCTTCCATTCTTTTATAGTATTGTTGTCACTTCTGCCCTCTGACTATTAAGAGGCCTTCACAGATCAAAGTCTTCCAAAAACAGAAAGACCTGCTTAATTTATGAGATGAATTCTGGAGCAATGTTCACTGACTTAGTAAAAATATGCACCCAGTTTACAATTTGGGACCATGTCTCAGAGTGAATAGTTGTAGGATTGCTTATTATACTTATGGATTGTGGTGGGAAATCTTAAACAAGAAAGCATAGTTGTGTAAGCTATCATGGCCAATGCAGAGGTATAACCAACAGGTAGCCGAGTTGGGAAGCAGTCTCTTAATTCTTTAATGGGTTTTGTGAGTGACAGATGCATTGATTAATTGCTTGGAAGTAAGACTATAATAGCTCAGGGATTAAGTGCTGCTCCAATGATTAATGTAAAATGTTTACCTAGGACTACCAGATCTGGATTGCAAGAATCCAGACCATCACTAGCTGGCAGCAAAGAAATACAGGGGAAAATTAATAACTGTATTTACTAAATTAAGTCATCACCAGTTTGATGATGAGGAAAATAGCCTGATTTCTCTCTGATTTATTCTGAAGCAAGCCAGCTCCATTCAGGGATGGAGCCAAAACAAGATTCAGAATTCTGTTGACTTTTAGCGTATTAGCCATGACTGGAAGCCAAGAAATCCTACACACTTCTTAAATTTTTAAATTTTGCTGATATAACTAACAATTAAGTATATTATTGTAGATACTGATCATAACATATAGCATATAATAAAAAACAATAAAATAACAGATATTAGAAAATCAGTGTCTTCCTGATTTCAGGCAAAAAGAGGCAGAAGAATGATACTTATCTCTTTTAAATTTTGATTTTTGTGAATAGGAAAGTTTCTTTAACTTTTTAAAAATATTATTCACAGGGAGAACTAGCTGAATCTTGCACTGATATGGCCCTTCTCTGGAAATAGAATTTTCCAACAAGTTGTAACATATGTGCACTTAGACAAAGTGAGACTTCTCAATTTTATTGCACATTTAGTGTAAAATTTTGATCAAAACAGCTCTATCTTTTGAATCTGGCTTTGGTAGCTTTCAGTAAAAGAAGATATTTATAAATGCTTACACATTTTTATTCTGTATTGGAAAGGGTTTGTCTGATAGCAAACATCCAATCCATTTCTAGTATTGCAAATTTTTTGTCTATTCATTTTGTGTATTGCAAGAAACGGAAGGGAAAAATTCAGCAAATTTTTATCCTGCGGGAGTTCAGCAGTGCAAGAGTTATATGTCAAGAATCACTAGAAGACAACACTTCCCACCTCACACCAAAATAAAGAAACAGAATTAAAAAAGTTAATTCGGAAACTTTGGAAATTGTTTATTATAGCCATAATCATAATAATGCATTAGATGAAATACAGCCCAAGACATTATGTGATGGTACCTTTATTAGGACCAATAAAACATTACAAAATAACCTAAGACTGTCTACTGTTGACCTCACCCCATTCCTAAGAGGTCTGTAAGGGGCGTGCATAAGAGCAACAGCGTGCCTACCATCCCTGTCCTAATGTTCCCTTTAATTGTATTCATTTTATGTATTCAATTCATGCTTATACTTATATGTATTATCTAATATGTACTCAACAAAATAAATAAATAAAATAAATAAATAAAATAGTCTTCAAGCATTACAAGGCAAGACCATTTAATCCCCAAAATGACTAACACTTTGAGACTCTATTATTTTGGCATGTTTTCTGAACCAAGAACGAAAGCTGATTCATAGTTCTGTTGGTTTAATCCTGTGATGCTTTTTAAATGTTTCCCAGCTTTGGCAACTTGAAGATGTGTGGACTTCAACTTCCAGAATTCCCCTGCCAGCAAGACCTCATTGAGGTAAGAGACAAAACATTTTTTTGTATAGCAGCCTTCCCCAAAGCCACGGTCCCCACACATCTGGGGAATTCTGTCAGTTGAGGGTTTATGGCAGGCTTTCAGTTGGTTAGGGGAAAAAGCCATTCACAGTCCTAAATATCTTCTGCTTATTCCCAACTCTACTTGCATAATTCTGTCCTCTAACTTCCCTTCCCTTAATTACTTTATTTATTTCATTTTGGTAGCATTTTTTTTTCAAACTTGCCACCTAAATAGGCTGCAGTTTAGAGCACAAACATCCAGAGATAACAATTAGTGAAATAATTACACTTGTTCTGTCAGTGTGACCCTGTGACCCAGAAAGTATTACAAATCCATTTTAAAACATATTAAATGTTCATATTAATGAAGAGAATGCAGTACAAGTACCAGCAAACTAAATATTGTTAATGATTTTGAGCTATTAAATTCATTACCGTTTCTTTTCATAATAAAGCGGTTATTCACTAATTAGACCTTTTTAAACTTGTCGTTATTGAATTCATTATACGGTATGCCATTAACTCTTAGCGATCTGTAGGGGTCTGTATCTGCACAATTAGAACAATAATCATAATAGTTTTAAGACCATATTCACAGCGATACAGAGCTTGGAATTTCTCCTGGGGTTTTTGACAGTCACTCCATGTTCTTTCTCTCTCAGTACATTTTCTTGACACATCATACCTAACAGTTTTGAGCTGTCACAGTAACTTTGGCAACACGACTTTAAATAAAAAAGCCACAAAAACAACACACACACACACACACACACACACACACACACACACACAAACACAGATACATGCAAACTATTCATTTAATGGAACGTTCTGAATCCAGGTAGGGCCACTTTCTTTTCTCTTCACCTCACTCAGAAACATAAATAAAATGGATTCTGTTCACCAAAGATCAAATAAGGAACTGGGGATAGAAAAAGAGGAAAAAAGAGAACCTGTACAACTTGGTTCTTAGATTAAAAATACAGTTCATTGGGAGGAAAAAGAAAAGAAAAAATACTTTAATTGATTGCTTTAAATATGAGGTTCAAAAACAAATGGTATTTCATATTGTATTTCCTAAATGAAAACATTGTTTCTGGTACAAGATCTTTCCACTGTTTCCCCAATGAGTCAAAAGCGGTTCACCAGTTACAGGTAGTTTGATACAGTAAGACTTTTGTGAATGTGCTGTACATTTAGGATTATGAAAAACATAATTATCTGGGGGAGGGGATTGGTGTGTGGTATTCTGAATACTTTTTCGAAGTTGCTCTGGAAAGATGCAAAGAGGCCCAGCAAAGATGGTAAAGGGCTTGGAAATTCTATGAAGAATTGTTAAAAAGAAACTTGGTATGTTTAACTTAGAGAACTGAAGACTAAGGGAGACGTGATTGCAATATTCCAATATGTAAAGGGATGTTCCAGGGTGTGGATTTTATTCTCCATAGCACTCAAAGATAAACCAAGAATCCACGGTTGCAAGCTTTACAGAGGGAAAGCCAAACTTAAAATATGAAAGAATTTCCTAACTGTGAGAGCTATTAAGCATTGAAAAAAGTCTGAAGTTGTGAGTGCTTCATCACTGGATGTTTTCAAGAAAAGATTGGATAACCATTGTCTAAGATAGTGTGAGGATTCCTAGACTCCAATATCACTTCCAAAGCTGTGACTCTGTGCCAATATAATAAGATGAAATCTGGAAAGAACATCATGGTTTTGGTGAGCTGGTGTTCAATAGAGGCCAATTGTTAAGGTACATTTGAGTAGAAATAAAAATGAATTTTTCAGACTAGAGGTACAGTAAGAGTGAGACCCAGTTTTGTGTCTCATTCTCACCTTACCTTTCCTCCCTGAGAAATTCAACCTTGTTCCTACCCTTAGCAATTGACCTCTATTGAAAACCAGCTCACCAAAATCATGTGTTTTTTTTACAGATTCCATATTATTGAGGCACATAATCATAGTGTTGGAAGTGGTCCCTTCAAGGTACAGACCATGAATTCTGGACCTGCCATAGGCACAAAACCAACAGAGCAACCTTGAGCCAGACACTCTCTCTTAACAGTAGGAAAACAGCATTGGTGAACCATATCCAAAATTTTGCCCAGAAAACTATCAGGAGTTAATGGTGACTGGAAGGCACCCTGCACCCTAAAAAAAGGAAAGAAGAGTATCAATTACCATTGCAAATAGGAGGAAGAGTTGTTACACATGAAATCCAATTGTGCCTTCTAAAATTTCATGAACGCCGAACTTAAGACTCAAAAATCATCCCACCTCTAAAAGGGCCAAATGGTGTAGATTGTAATGATGATGCCATTAAAGTTAATCTCTTCAACACTTTTTTCAGTTCAGTCTTTATCAACAGCAATGGCATCTCCCCCTCATTTCCTAGTCGTACCTCATCCAATTTCAATGATCTAATCCACATTGATTTTACTGAAGATACCGTCATAAGGGCACTACACAAACTTAAGCCATCTCTATTTATTGATCCTGCTGGAATATGTGCCTTCTTTCTTAAAAAGCTTTCCTCCGCCATAGCTGAACCTCTAAGCACCATCTATGATGTACCTTTTAGAATGAGCTCCTTGCCTGATATATGGTCATTAGCAACAGTCATACCTATCTTCAAAATAGGTGACCCCGGCCTTGTTGAGAATTATAGACCAATCTCTCTTTGCTGCATCACATGTAAAGTCATGGAATCCATCATAAATCAATCCATCACCCTCCACTTAGAGTCAGATAACCTACTCTTTAATAAACAATTTGGTTTCAGGAAAAAATTGTCATGTAATGTGCAACTCATACACTGCAAAAACATTTGGACCTCTCAACATGACCAGGACAAAGCAATAGACACAATTTACATAGACTTCTGTAAAGCCTTTGATTCAATAGTGCACAACAAACTACTTCTAAAACTAAAATATTATGGCACTTCTGGACCCCTACATAATTGGATAGCTGCATTCCTGTTGTTCTGTCCCCCCCCCCCCAGTCCGGGAGGCACAAGCGATGGCTTAATTTGCCAGCAGTTCAGTCTACGGCAGCTATCAGCTCTGGCAGCAAACTAGCGAGCACCTGCCAAGTTTCTCTGTTATCTTTTCTTGATGCTGGCGAGTCAACCAGGAAACAAGGAACAAACAGTACTTCAGCTCAAGTTCTCTCTAAGCAGTTGATTTGTTCGCCACAGAGTAGTATAGCAGCCCCTGCTGCTTTTATTGCCTGTGGGGTGTGGCTCCGTGACTCAGCACTTCCTAGGCCTGCCCCACCCCTGCTTCTGTTGTTCCCACCTCTCCTGTCTACGAAACCTAGGATCCAACCAGGACTGATTGTCCTCAGCTGGATCTGGGAGCATTGCCTGGGCAGGGGGAGATACAGGAGACAGAGGCCTCATTATTTCTTCCACCTGGCCTGCCTCTGGCTCCTGGAGCTGAGCCAGGGAAGCCAGCCCTCCCTTCTGCAGGGAAGCCGGCCCTGCAGAAAGGAGCCCTGACGGCCCTTCCCCCTCACTCTCTGAGTCACTCTCTGGCAGGGGGGCCAGGCCCGGTGGGGGGCTGGAGCCACAACACCTGTCAAACAGGAAACAAGTGGTCAAAATAGGCAGCACCCTATCAAATCCTGCACCTGTTAACAGCAGTGTTCCCCAAGGCAGCGTTCTGGGTCCAACACTCTTTCTGCTTTATATCAACGACCATTGTGATCAAATTATAAGCAGCTGTGTCCTCTTTGCCGATGATGTTAAATTATTCAACATCACAGACAACTCTATTACCCTTTAAAATGACCTAGACTATGTATCTGAATGGTCAAACAATTGGCAACTCCAAATCTCTGCTAACAAATGCTCAGTCCTGCATATTGGCAATAGAAATAAGAATATCAAATTTTTGCCGGTCGGAAATGATCTAAAAGGTGAACCCACACTCTGTCAAGGACCTAGGAGTACTCATTTCAAAAGATCTAAGCCCCAGAGCTCACTATAACATCATTGCAAAAAAAGGCATTAAGATTTGTCAATCTTATTTTACGAAGTTTTCCCTCTGGTAATGCTATACTAACTCAATGTAATTTGCTCTAATCTTGATTGTAGGAAATATGACTTCTTCAATAGAGTAGGAAATGTCTGGAACACTCTATCTGATCCTGTTTTTAATCTCTCTACTCCCCATGCCTTTTAACTTAAACTGTCTACTGTGGACCTTTCATGTTTTTTAAGAAGTCCCTAAGGGGGCGTGCATAAATGCACCAGAATGCCTACCATTTCTCTCCTATGGTTCCCATTTATATGTACTCATTTTATGTGTTTATGACTATTTTTTGCTTATTTGTGCCAATTTTTTTTATGTGTCCATGTCTCTGCCTATACTATTACTTGTTTCCTTGTACATGTTGATAAACTAACTAACTAACTAACTAACTAACTAACTAACTAACTAACTAACTAACTAACAGTGATGAATTGGAGCGTAGAAAACCAGGCTACTAAACTAAAAAAAAACTAAAAACCAGGCTACCAAACTGTCAGACTATTTACTGAATCTGCACTACTATTAATTGTTTCATAGCTCCCATCACCAATCTCTTTCCACTTATGAATGTATGACTATAACTTGTTGCTGGCAATCCTTATGATTTATATTGATATATTGATCATCAATTGTGTTGTAAATGTTGTACCTTGATGAAGGTATCTTTTCTTTTATGTACACTGAGAGCATATGCACCAAGACAAATTCCTTGTGTGTCCATTCACACTTGGCCAATAAAATTCTATTCTATTCTATTCTAAAAGAAAATTTTATTTTCTATTTTATTAGTTTTAATAAGTGACTGTTAGTAGATCGTTAATTTGTTTTCCATGGTTGTGGTGATAAGGTTGATGATAATGGTTATGATGATGTCAGTTTATGAGTAAGATACTCAGGTTCTGACAGCACTTTTCTCCCACACGCTGGTATTGTCAAGGCATTTCCTTTCTTCAAGGGGCTGGGTAGTGGTACTAGGAAAGTATTACAAAAACCAGAACCTGTGCCATGTAGCCATATAGGAGGCAGGCAGGACTGAACAATGTATATAAGAGGGGCAAGGCCCCTCTCATTAGCTGCCAATGTTGTGTCCCTAGACACAACTAAAACAATATTCAACTAACTCCATGGACTCTCTAGACAGGTTTGGAAAAAAACATTTGAATGATATTTCAGTATCTCTGTTCTGCCTTCTCATAAATTAAAAAAATATACCACAAAACACTAGATCTGGAGTGGACAACTATTCAAAATATTGACATGCCTTCCTCATATAGAGAGAAGGATGAAAGAGGCAATAAACTGGAGGAAATGAGCAGTGAGGTATTTGCTATGGTAGTGTGTAACATAATTTTCAGGAAGAGGTCTTTAAGGCATCTCTGACCTCCTGGAGGCTATAGATGATAGAACCATAGCTTTTAAGGCTCCTCCCAAGACAGCAACAGAATAGGGGGACCTATTAACCTTCTGTAACTAATGTAACTCTATATTCAATCCATGCCAGGGGTGAAATCCAGCAGAACTGGTAGCAGAAATTTTGAGTAGTTCGGAGAACCGGCAAACTCCCCCTCTGGCTGGTCCCAGAGTTGGACGGGAATGGAGATTTTGCAATATCCTTCCCCCAGGAGTGGGGAGGGAATTGGGATTTTGCAGTTTCCTTCCCCTGGAGTGGGGAGGGAATGGAGATTTTGCAGTATCCTTCCCCTGCCACACCCACCAAGCCACACTACACCCACCAAGCCACAGAACCAGGAGTAAAAAAAAATTGGATTTCACCACTTGTCCATGCCTAACATTGGTTAATTTACCACCTCAGAATTTTGTTGCCTCCTTGCTTCTCTGCTATTCTACTGCTTAGATGGAAACAAAAGTTCCCTTTCAAGGTTCTCTTTGGTCACTACTCTTATGGAAGCCTACTCTGTTGCATACAATTGGTGTACGTATAAAGAAGGCTAATTTCTTGCATGCCACCCATGGTCTCCATACCTCAGATATTTCACCTGAGCTAAAATCAGCACATGAAAGTGAAATGTGGTGGCAGCAATGATGGCAAGACTGGTGAATGCACAGATTTTCCACTAGGCACTGCTGCATTTGCCTGCCTTTTCCTAATGAGGCAGATCTGACAGATAATAATAAGGGGTTCAACTTCCTGTGAAGTTGCTGTACAATAGCTGTCAAAGCCTTTGACAGATGGGTGGGGAACGATTGCCCTTCCCACTTCCCCCTTTTTCCATCAGCTTCAGTGATATTTCCATAAAATTATCCTTTCCCCAACCAGTCATTTCACTTGGAGAGGCCAGATTTATGTGACATTTCATTTGGGTTTACTTAATGTCCTGAAACTTTGCCGGTGGGTTTGCCCAAGAAAGATGGTTGGGAAATCATAGAATGTGTATGCTGCATGGTTATTGAGAAATGATGGTGGGGTCTTTAGCAAAACTGGGCCCTCCCTTGCCCTCCTGCCAGTCAGAATACTGGGATGTTCTGTTGAGGAGAAATAACTATGCATTTTAACTGGGCAAATGACATCCTTACACTCAGCGTAGCACACTTGATTCCTGCTTGGTGTCATATATAATAATGATAACACGACATATTTGTAGCCTGTGTTTTATTTAAAACTGCATTCCTTTTACCTCGAAAGAGCTGAGACATAAATGTACCTTAGTGATTCCTCTAGTGAATGGCATTGGCATGTAAGAGCCCCTTCTGCTCCTCCTGTGTCCTTATTTTATTAGTATTTGGAGAGCAAAACTGTGTGATTATCCCTTCTTGCTTCAGGCATAGTAAGCCATCTGGAATGCTTATTAAACCCATCAGCAGATCAAAAGGATAAGGCTTCATCATAGTACCTGAATGTGAATGCTACTTCATCATTAACAAGACCTTCGTCGTCTTCTTTTTTTTAAATTTTAATTTTTTCTTTTCAATTTATATAACAATAAACATTTTTAAACAATACTGTGTCATGTGTCACTTACAGGTATTTACATTTATTCCTATACAATTTTTTTCTCTGTTCTAACTAGTTATACCACTTATCCCACCCCTCATAAAATGCTGCTTCTTCCTTGCCTTTCATTTCTAACCTTCGTCTTCTAATGAGATACTGTATGGAATTGCCCATTAAATAGAAGATATGTTAAAGTTTAGGTTTCTTTCCCTCTTTCTCTCTCTTTATGACCTACCCACACTCGCTCCCCCCCCGCACACACTGTGTATTAGAGTTACCTTATCAAAGTGTAAAAATCCAGACAGCCATTACATGGTAGCAAAGAGTTACAGAAAACCGATTCCTAATTTTTTTGCAGCCCAGATATGTTACCTATTTGTATACATGAATGCTCCTGCACTCCTTGTCAGGATTCAAGTGAGACCCACAACAAAATAAGACTCCGAAGCTTGAAGTTCCTCAAAGTTCCGTTATATTAGATATGTCACATTGGCACATCTGGGAAAACCCAAATCTGAAAGTTTCCAGGTTTTCCCCACCCAAAGGAAAGTCCAAGTCCCTGCCCAACACCTGCATGTCCATCACATGGTCCAATCAAAGCACCATCCCACCTGGAGATGCCTCCCAGTTCCAGCCTTCCAGGTGCAGGGCAAGATGTCCTTGACTCTGAGAAAGGAATGTTATTAAGACTATATATCACCCTGGCTGCACACAATTTCCCCCTCCCAGTTTCCCAAAGGTTAGGGTTAGGGTTAGGGTTAGGGTTAGGGTTAGGGTTAGTGTTAGGGTTAGGGTTAGGGTAAAAATGGCAAGCCTGAAGATCCAATGAAAAAGATGGCTTCCAGGCCTGTCATTCCTCCTTCCCTTGCAAAAAAAAAAAAAAAAAAGATGGAATTATGTTGGTTCCTAAGTCTCGCCAGTGACTAATTCCTGTATTGGCCCAGATGAAAATCATAGAAAGAGGTGAAAATTGGGCTTTCATGATCCACCCAGAGTGCTGATTTCCAACAGATTTTGAAATCTCCTTTTTTTCTCTGTATGGTCTTCCCATTGATCCCACTTTGATCCCATTGAGAAATAATGATAAATAACATTTAGCACTGATATAAGCTTTTCATAGATCTCTAGAGCATTTTATATTAAGAATGCAGAAGATACTCAGCACTAAAGATGTTGAAACTCTAGAAAAAGTGCAGAGAAAAGTAACCAGGATGATTAGGGGACTGGAGACTAAAACATATGAAGAACTGGAACTGGGCATGGCTAATCTAGTGAAGAGAAGGACTAGGGGAGACATAATAGCAGTGTTCCAATATTTGAGGGCTGCCACAGAGAGGAGTGGGTCAAGCTGTTTTCCAAAGCACCTGAAGGCCAGACAAGGAATAATGGATGGAAACTGAACAAGGAGAGATTCAACCAGGAAATAAGGAGAAATTTTCTGACAGTGAGAACAATCAACCAATGGAAGAGCTTTCCTTCGGAAGTTGTGGGAGCTTCAGCACTGGAGGCTTTCAAGAAGAGATTGGACTGCCATTTGTCAGAAATGGTTTAGGGTCTCCTGCTTGGGCGGGGGGTTGGACTATTAGTGGGAGAAAGTGAAAGTAAAAACACATTTTGTATTTCCTACTTTGTGAAGTAGCCTCCACTAACATGTATGAAGCTCAGGGTAGTAACATGTAGTTCTCTATGAGCATCTAGTGAAATATGTAAATATATATTCTTGCAGAGTAGCAGTTGCACCCTTGCAAAAAAAAAAAGATAGAATTATATTGGTTCCTAAGTCTTGCCAGTGACTAATTCCTGTATTGGCCCAGATGAAAATCATAGAAAAAGAGGTGAAAATTGGGCTTTCATGATCCACCCAGAGTGCTGAAGACTTTTCCAACAGATTTTGAAATATCCTTTTTTTCCTCTGTATGGTCTTCTAACTTTGATCCCATTGAGAAATAATGATTAATAACATTTAGCACTGATGTAAGCTTTTCATAGATCTCTAGAGCATTTTATATTAAGAATGCAGAAGATACTCAGCACTAAAGATGTTGAAACTCTAGAAAAAGTTCAGAGAAAAGCAACCAGGATGATTAGGGGACTGGAGACTAAAACATATGAAGAATGGTTACAGGAACTGGGTATGGCTAGTCTAGTGAAGAGAAGGACCAGGGAGACATGATAGCAGTGTTCCAATATTTGAGGGGCTGCCACAGAAAGGAGTGGGCCAAGCTATTTTCCAAAGCACCTGAAGGCCAGACAAGGAATAATGGATGGAAACTGAACAAGGAGAGATTCAACCAGGAAATAAGGAGAAATTTTCTGACAGTGAGAACAATCAACCAATGGAAGAGCTTTCCTTCGGAAGTTGTGGGAGCTTCAACACTGGAGGTTTTCAAGAAGAGATTGGACTGCCATTTGTCAGAAATGGTTTAGCGTCTCCTGCTTGGGCGGGGGGGTTGGACTATTAGTGGGAGAAAGTGAAAGTAAAAACACATTTTTTAAAATTTTATTTACATTTATATCCCGCCCTTCTCCGAAGAGTCAGGGCGGCTTACATTGTGTAAGGCAATAGTAATACAATGTAATACAATGTAATTTTGTATTTCCTACTTTGTGAAGTAGCCTGCACTAACATGTATGTAGCTCAGGCTAGTAACATGTAGTTCTCTATGAGCATCTAGTGAAATATGTAAATATATATTCTTGCAGAATAGCAGTTGCACCCTTGCAAAATTGGATATCTTTTTTTGTGGATAATTGTCATGAATATGCAAGCTCACTTTCCCAACTTCATTTTTCATACATTTTCAATGGCTGCCAGTTTCTGTACATGTGATTACTACTTCATTGTAGTACCCTTAACACTGTCAAACTATTCACATTAGGCTGCATCACTATTGCTATTGGTCTTCTCATCATTCCTGTCGCCCATCTTCTCCCACTTGACTGTAATTTTGTTGTTTGTATCCTTGTAGCCTTGTGGTGCAACCAAAACAATCTGGAACTGAACACACTCAAAACTGTAGAAATGGTGGTAGACTTTAGGAGAAACCCTTCCATACTTCCACCTCTCACAATACTAGACAACACAGTATCAACAGTAGAAACCTTTAAATTTCTAGGTTCTATCATATCGCAAGATCTAAAATGGACAGCCAACATCAAAAACATCATTAAAAAAGGACAACAAAGAATGTTCTTTCTGCGCCAACTCAGTAAGCTCAAACTGCCCAAGGAGCTGCTGATTCAGTTCTACAGAGGAATTATTGAGTCTGTCATTTGCACCTCTATAACTGTCTGGTTCGGTTCTGCAACCCAACAAGAAAAACACAGACTTCAGAGGATAATTAGAACTGCAGAAAAAATAATTGCTACCAACCTGCCTTCCATTGAGGACCTGTATACTGCACGAATCAAGAAGAGGGCCGTGAAAATATTTACAGACCCCTTGCATCCTGGACATAAACTGTTTCAACTCCTACCCTCAAAACAACGCTATAGAGCACTGCACACCAGAACAACTAGACACAAGAACAGTTTTTTCCCGAAGGCCATCACTCTGCTAAACAAATAATTCCATCAACACTGTCAAACTATTTACTGAATTTGCACTACTATTAATCTTCTCATAGTTCCTATCACCAATCTCTTTCCACTTATGATTGTATGACTGTAACTTGTTGCTGGCAATCCTTATGATTTATATTGATATACAGACCATCAATTGTGTTGTAAATGTTGTACCTTGATGAACGTATCTTTTCTTTTATGTACACTGAGAGCATATGCCCCAAGACAAATTCCTTGTGTGTCCAATCACACTTGGCCAATAAAATTCTATTCTATTCTATTCTATTATGGTTTATATTTATATTGATTGTTTCTTAGTATGATTTGATTGCTTATTGTACCGTATGACTGTCACTGGGTGTTGTGCCCTGTGATTCTTGATGAGTGTATCTTGTCTTTTTATGTACACAGAGAGCATATGCACCAAAGACAAATTCCTTGTGTGTCCAATCACACTTGGCCAATAAAGAATTCTATTCTATTATCCCAGGCAAGGCTGTTTTCAACTGCTCTGGCCAAGTTAAAACCACTTTAGTTGTTTCATTAGGAATGGGCAACCTGTAGTTATAGATGAGATAGAGAGACATGTTTTCCTGCAATTTTTCACTTGGAAACATTGAAACTGTATGCAAACCTAACTCATCAAGACAGCCTTCAGAACACAAACTGAGCAATAAACACTTCACTGATGACACCATCTTACCGTTGTACATACCGCCATCCTTGGTTAACTCATCAGATTTTTTTTCCAAAGTGTACTTCTCAGCTGCCATATGACTGCTGACTCCTACATATGCTCAGATTTACCAACGAGTGTGCCGTCAATGAAAGATTCAATGAAGCGCAATCACTGCTAAGATGCTTTGCTTGATGTAATCTGACTGGAGTCCTACACAATCTATCTTTGAAAGTTTAGTACATCCCAAGTACAGATGAGGTTTCTAGGATGAACTGGCCAATCCTTCAATTATTGTTTCAGCAATTGCACTGCCTTCTAATTCATTTCAAGCAGGTATTGGTCAGAACTGCAAAGTTCAGATTGCTTACCATCAACATTGGTGAAGTGGGGAGGAATAATCAAGAGCTACATGATCAATAATCAAGAGCCCTACAAAATACAACACACATGTATTAGGGACTCATTAAAAATATTGCAATACTTCCGTGACAAAAAGAGAAAACTATTAAATGTAATAATATGAAAAGATGACATCCTGCCTTCAAAATTTCTTAGATAGTATATCTTTGACATGTTAATCTCAACATTCTGGTGAACACATGGAGCAGTTACCACATTAGTTCATTGGAGATTGCAAATTCTGATTTCCATAAATCCCAAAAGTGTTTGCTTAGGATGCAAATGACACAAGTCAGCCTAAACAAAACATCATTTCTAACAGTGTCATAGTAGTAGTATATACTAATTACCACATAATTAACCAACTCTTTGTCTTAGTCCATTTTATGAACTTTTCTTTAAACTTCTATGATAACCCTTCCCACATTTTGAATTGAGGACAAAATTCAAGGTAATGATCTGTGGAAGCACCATTTCCTATAAATGGAAGGCAATGGATGCTTTGAGGATGGGAAACAGAAAGAATTAAAATTAGTGTAGTATTCTAGACCTCACAGATTAGCCGTGGGAGAGAAACATTTTGTGCCGAAATGTATTATGTTCTAAATAAAACTCTGCTTGAATGTGTTCGCACCCCATATTGCAAATGCTGCCTAAGACAGTTTAACTTTGGGAAAAATGTGTTTAATGTCTTGCAATTTTTGGGGAAAACAGATTTCTTTTTAATGAAGAGTCTTTATTTATGGATTAAATCATTAACTGTATTATTTAATAAATTGTATCATCTGTTCTTCCTTCCTCTTTACATCTGAGGAAGCCCAGCTAACTTCCAAAGAGACCTGCCTGGAATGTTAAATCTAATCATTGACTGAAATTGTGGTTGTCCCCTACCTAAAGGAAATTTGCCACTGGACATGTATTTCTGCATACTATAGGCTGATCATTTAATGGAAAACCATACTGGAGCATTGCATGTGTTTGTATAAGATAATAAGATATATCACATTGATGGTTCTTTTCTCTTGATTTCTGCAGGTTCAGGGGAAAATTCATCTTCTTTATTGGGCAGTGCAAATTGTTTTGTGTAGTAGAACGTAGATTTGTGGTTTGTCTAGTGTATATATTTATAGAAATATTTTAGCAATATCTCTTAATTTCATTGGTATATTTTTTAACTGGTTTTAAATTTTAATGTATGATTGTACAGTTCTGATGTACTGGAAAGCACTGCATCTGTTTTCAGATAATACTGTTAATTGCTTTGAAGGAAAATATGATATGCAAGTAAATCATGACATTGATGTCCATGACAACGAGGTAATGTAAGGATTTCTGTTGATGCCCATTTCTGGAAAATTGTTATTAACTTGTCTAATTGAACTGTAGACTAGGATTAGGATTTAGCTTCATAAATATGGGAACCCCAAACTCCACAGACAAAAAGTTATAAGTTAAAGCCTTCTTTGAGTAGAACTTGTTTCCTGGATACTTCATGGACGCATCCACATAATTTCTTGCAACAATGTGCAAATGATTTTGCCTTCTTCCATCATTGTTTTAAAATTTACCAGCCTGGTTTACAATGTTTTGATTTCCTGGTGGTCTTTCATCTATGGCTTAGACAATTCTGATCAAAGTTGATTAAGTGCTGCAATATAATTGGATTAAATAGGAAATACAGGTAGTCCACAACTCAGCAATCATTCCAATTTACAGTGAACCTGTCAAAAGGTATTTAAACTCACTTCTGAAGTTTGGATGGCATTCCCGCCCCCCATCTGCAGTCACATAACTACATTTCAGGTGCTCAGCAACTGGCCTGCATTTATGACCATTTGCAGTGTTCCAAGGTCATGTAACCATGATTCATAAAGTTTTTGTCAAAAACCAAATTTTATTTCTGATTTCTGACAAAGATATCCCATAATGAACAATGTGTTTGCTTAACAACCATGACAGTCACTTAATAACTGCAGTGATTCATTTAATGACCACCACAAAAATGGTAAATGGTAAAATCAAGTTGGCATGTAATTGATCCACTTTAAGACCATCATGACTTACAGCCATAATGTGCTGGCTCCATTATGGTCATAAGTTGAGTCCTACCCATACGGTTGATTGTTATGACTTTATAGGTTTGGGGGAGATGGCAGAATAATCGTTTTGTTTCTCAAGGTATGACCTTGACCTTTTTTGACCTTTCCTTGTCAAAAAAAAGGGAAAAAAAAGAAAAATACCCAATATTAGGTTGGTGGACCCCTAGTTGTGACATATAACTTCTGCTCCCTTTTCTCTTTCTTGCAATACCATAGTGCTCGCCAAATATCTTCTGGATGCAGAATAACAGAACTGGTAGGCACCTTAGGGGTCTAGTCCAACCCCCTGCTCAGGCAGGAAACCCTACACCACTTCAGACAAATGGTTTTTTCTTAAAAGCTTCCAGTGTTGGAGCATTCACAACTATTGGAGACAAGTTGTTCCACTGATTAATTGTTCTAACTGTCAGGAAATTTCTCCTTAGTTCTAAGTTGCTTCTCTCCTTGATTAGTTTCCATTCATTGCTTCTTATCTTGCCTTTAGGTACTTTGGAGAATAGCTTGACTCCCTCTTCTTTGTGGAAACCCCTGAGATATTGGAACACCTCTATTATGTCACTCCTAGTCCTTCATTTCATTAAACTAGACAATTATACTAGACATAGCCTTTCATCTCTCCAGGTAGAATGGATACTGCATGACAGCAGACATCCTCAGTTGGTTGTATCAAGCTTCTTGTGGGGTCTTGAATGGAGAAATGGTTGATGAAGATGACAAAACTAGCAGGGATGGCAGGATTAATTTGTTTGATTAACGAAAGATCAACAACTATAATTATCAGTGACTGGAAACTCCTTATGGACTTTCTGCTGAAAAAGAGAAAAATGAACTTGTGACGTGTATTTGAAGATTATAAAAGATAACGAATGATAAGAACTAAATTATGATGTAACCTTAGAGAGACAGAACATAAAATATAAATATATCTATAACCACTGTCATAAAGATCAGAAGCTACTTCTTTAGAATATTTCCTTCCTTTTTTCTATTTCTCTTTTATTTTCGTCTTCAATTCAGCATTTGTAATATTTTTAATTATATTAAAAAAACCTTTTCAATGTTTTTTTTTAAAGATTCCCTTTGGGTCTTTGAAGCAGGAGCTCTACTTTTTAAAGTTTTATCTATTTCACCCATATAAAAATGTTTGTACCATGCAAACTAATGTCCAAATAAACATTTTGTTAGAGTAAAAAATATGCATTTTTAAAAATGAAGTTATGGAAATAAATTATGAATTGTACTTCAAACAATATTTCTTTGACTGGAACTGCACTTTCATTTGCATCCGATACTGGTAAATCTGTCTAAGGTAGCATCCCAAAATCTAGATGATCTCAAAATCTCATACAATGACAAACTCCTGTTAAGTCTGGTGCAACATTGGATGTTCTATTGTGAGTTCCTGCACAATGAATTATATGAGGCATGTAGCAATGTTCTTAGCACAATCTTCATGTGCCATATTGCTGACCTCAATTATTCCCATTTATCTGAACATAAGATTGGAAGGGAGACCAATCCCTCCAGCCATAAATGTTCTTCAATAGCCCTTTTGCATTTCTGTAACCTATGCAAGACTTCACATTTAAACAAAAACATTTGAATAAGCATTTACAACCTATTCTATTTCAAAGGTATATTTTGAAAGATACTATAGAAGTGTGAAATCTAAAAGATAATCATATTCCAATCTGTATACAAATTTTAGGAAGGTATAGATGAAATCTACTGGAATCCAGAAAGAAAACGATCCATTGAGCTCATTTCAGCCGGTTCCTAAGAAGAGTTGGGTAGGAGTGGAGTGATGCTGCTTTGACAAATTTTGTCACTGAAGAGGCACTGGAGTCCCTTACCTTGCCATTACCCTTTTTCCCATAGAGGGCAATTCTGCAGGCATAGAACGCCCTCTACAGGTCATCTCCCACTTTCCTTTGTTGTTTCTGTTATTTTTTTTAGAGACTGGTGAAAGTTCGACAGCTCTTGTTTGGCATGCCTTCTGTGGCTTTAAGCAGCTTGAGTACTTTAGAGCTGCAATGTTGCTTCTCATCCCTTAATCCAATCTGCTATGAGAAAGTTTCCTTTTACTGTCTCCAAGTCCGTATGAAAACATTCAGAGGTAATTGAGACATTCCCAAACAATTAAGACAACCAGATGTGTTGTTATTTGTAATTACCTGAACATGTATTCCTTCTTTCAACAACAATTCCATTTTCCCCCCCTTCCTGAAGCTTTCTGAACTATTCCAGATAATGGATAAAAAGATTAACTTGTTGGAAAAGTAATCTGTTGGATGAGCCTATTGTGTCTCATTCGTATGTGAAATCACCTTTTTTTTTCTAAAGTAAACCTCAGAAAATGAAAACATTTAGTACGCAAAAGTTGCTTGATTGTTCATATATATGCACGTGCAGGCTCATATGTGTTACTTTGATGGTGAGTGAACCAAAATTGCAAAACCGGGGCCTGCTGATTTTGAAATGTTTTACCAAAATAGCTCTAAATTGGAATAAAGAAAAGGTGACACAGTATGGCTCGTCCCCATTTTCCTATTTAAGATTAGCATTCCTATAATATTTTTATCCTGAAACATTAACTTTGTAATATTACTAGTCCAATTCTGACTGTTTCTGAAATGATGTTCTGTGTCATCATTGTCTTTTCATATTAAAGTCAACATAAAGTCAAGATTCCTGATTGGCTAGAATTATTTAGCCAGCAAAGACGAGGATTTTTGTTATTGTTGTTGTTGTTGTTGTTTCTGGAGAATAAGGCTGGAGTAGTAACTAATCAAATTTACACATAGATTATGCAAAACAAGACAAGATATATTTGGGGTTGGAAGACTCAGACAATTTTGCCTCATAGCAAGAACAAAAAATATTACTTAATAAAATTCAGTGCAGAACTAATTATGTGAAATAAATACAGATTTCTTCTTTTATAGAAGAACAGATTTAACTGATTGTACATGGTTTCTTCCTGGCTATTGTTGCATTTAATTATTAAAACAACAACAACAAACAAACAAAAACATAATAGCAGCTTTGTTTAAAAGATATAACTCATAGGAAATGAAATAAATAAATATATAACAAATAAACTTCCCCAGAACAGCCACAAGCTTTCTATACAGGGATATTACCATATTTTTCAGAGTATAAGATGTACTTTTTTCCCTCCTAAAAGAGGCTGAAAATTTGGGTGCATCTTATACTCCAAATGTAGTTATTTTGAAGCTTTTTTTCAGTCTGAAGGAAGCGTTGGTGTGATCTGTGCTTTATCTGCTCCCTCCGACTATCAGCTGTGCTTTAGAAGCCTTTTTTTTCAGTGAAGCATCTTCCACTCTCAGCTGTGAAGCTTTTTTCCAGCCCTAATGAGGTGCTGGTGAGTGAAGCGATCTCCATGGTTTGCCTGCTTTTCTCATTGCTTCTCTCTCCAAAGATCAGTTGTACTTCAGAAGCAGTTTTTTTATCCCCAAGCAGGGGATAAAAACCAGCAAACTAATGTGCTGAAGCTGACCAGACTAAGGCCGATAGCCAGATGAATACCTGTTAGGCAGATTTCCCCCCCCCCAATTTTCCTCCCCAAAAACTAAGCTGCATCTTATACTTCGGTGCGTCTTATACTCTGAAAAATATGGTAAATCTATTCATCTGAATTAACTTGATTAATTAAAAAATGATTTTATTCTGCCTCTCCTCCGCCTAAAAAGAGGGATTCTGCAAATATAATAAATTATTCCAAACAGATTCTCCAACATTGTCTTATTTTGACTCAACTTATTTTACATTTCAAAGCAAGGGTAGAGATAAAGAGCGATGCACTGTAGTCCTTGCTGCACAGCTCTATTCATGTTTCTGTGGCCAACCAGAGCTCCACAATCAGCAGAAACCCCAGATGATCAACAAAACAGCAGCAATTAATTGGGGCAGGAACAAATAGTTTCAGCATTAATTCCTGGGCTGATGTGGGAATGATGGGACACACTGGGAGAGGCAGCGATTGCCACCACGTATTTTCTTTGTGTATTTTTAAAAATATAGGCAGGGGGTGCATATGTAATTACAGGTGATCAGTTTCTTGTTTTTACTTATCATAATACTTATATTATTCTTTCCAGCAACAAACTGATGCTTAAGATTTCAGTGCTCTGATGTTTATCATCCTGGGATGGCTGTCTGTGTATTTCACACTTTATCATTTGTATTCTTGTAATTGTGTCAACATTTACAGGGTTGCACTTTAGAGTGACATAAATTGTAGGGATATGTGTATTTTGGGGACATACCTGACTTTCTGAAATGAAGCAGACAACCTTGGATAAAGGAGACTCAGAATCCTAACACTGCAATGAAGAGGATTGTGAGATTTTATGAAAGTTTTGGAGCCCTGGAGGAAGGCAGTTGTAATAGGTCACAGGGAACAAGAAGATCTTCCAATTATTGTTGTTGTTAGTTGTTGTTTCTGGAGAATAAGGCTGGAGTAGTAACTAATCAAATTTACACATAGATTATGCAAAACAAGACAAGATATATTTGGGGTTGGAAGACTCAGACAATTTTGCCTCATAGCAAGAACAAAAAATATTACTTAATAAAATTCAGTGCAGAACTAATTATGTGAAATAAATACAGATTTCTTCTTTTATAGAAGAACAGATTTAACTGATTGTACATGGTTTCTTCCTGGCTATTGTTGCATTTAATTATTAAAACAACAACAACAAACAAACAAAAACATAATAGCAGCTTTGTTTAAAAGATATAACTCATAGGAAATGAAATAAATAAATATATAACAAATAAACTTCCCCAGAACAGCCACAAGCTTTCTATACAGGATATTACCATATTTTTCAGAGTATAAGATGTACTTTTTTCCCTCCTAAAAGAGGCTGAAAATTTGGGTGCATCTTATACTCCAAATGTAGTTATTTTGAAGCTTTTTTTCAGTCTGAAGGAAGCGTTGGTGTGATCTGTGCTTTATCTGCTCCCTCCGACTATCAGCTGTGCTTTAGAAGCCTTTTTTTTCAGTGAAGCATCTTCCACTCTCAGCTGTGAAGCTTTTTTCCAGCCCTAATGAGGTGCTGGTGAGTGAAGCGATCTCCATGGTTTGCCTGCTTTTCTCATTGCTTCTCTCTCCAAAGATCAGTTGTACTTCAGAAGCAGTTTTTTTATCCCCAAGCAGGGGATAAAAACCAGCAAACTAATGTGCTGAAGCTGACCAGACTAAGGACGATAGCCAGATGAATACCTGTTAGGCAGATTTCCCCCCCCCCAATTTTCCTCCCCAAAAACTAAGCTGCATCTTATACTTCGGTGCGTCTTATACTCTGAAAAATATGGTAAATCTATTCATCTGAATTAACTTGATTAATTAAAAAATGATTTTATTCTGCCTCTCCTCCGCCTAAAAAGAGGGATTCTGCAAATATAATAAATTATTCCAAACAGATTCTCCAACATTGTCTTATTTTGACTCAACTTATTTTACATTTCAAAGCAAGGGTAGAGATAAAGAGCGATGCACTGTAGTCCTTGCTGCACAGCTCTATTCATGTTTCTGTGGCCAACCAGAGCTCCACAATCAGCAGAAACCCCAGATGATCAACAAAACAGCAGCAATTAATTGGGGCAGGAACAAATAGTTTCAGCATTAATTCCTGGGCTGATGTGGGAATGATGGGACACACTGGGAGAGGCAGCGATTGCCACCACGTATTTTCTTTGTGTATTTTTAAAAATATAGGCAGGGGGTGCATATGTAATTACAGGTGATCAGTTTCTTGTTTTTACTTATCATAATACTTATATTATTCTTTCCAGCAACAAACTGATGCTTAAGATTTCAGTGCTCTGATGTTTATCATCCTGGGATGGCTGTCTGTGTATTTCACACTTTATCATTTGTATTCTTGTAATTGTGTCAACATTTACAGGGTTGCACTTTAGAGTGACATAAATTGTAGGGATATGTGTATTTTGGGGACATACCTGACTTTCTGAAATGAAGCAGACAACCTTGGATAAAGGAGACTCAGAATCCTAACACTGCAATGAAGAGGATTGTGAGATTTTATGAAAGTTTTGGAGCCCTGGAGGAAGGCAGTTGTAATAGGTCACAGGGAACAAGAAGATCTTCCAATTATTGTTATTGTTAGTTGCGAAGTCGTGTCTGATCCATTGCAACCCCTTGGACAACGTTCCTCCAGGCCTTCCTGTCCTCTACCATCCTCTGGAGTCCCTTTAAGCTCATGCCTATTGCTTCAGTGACTCCATCCAGCCACCTCTGTTGTCCCTTTCTTTTGCCTATAATCTTTCCCAGGATTAGCCTCTTCTCCAGTGAGTCCTTCTTTCTCATTAGGTGGCCAAAGTATTACAGTTTCATCTTCAGGATCTGGCCTTCTAAAGAGCAGTCAGGGTTGCTCTTTTCTAGGACTGACCGGTTTGATCTCCTTGCAATCCAAGGGACTAGCAGGAGTCTTCTCCAGCACCTGAGTTCAAACGCCTCAATTCTTTGGTGCTCAGCCTTTCTTATGGTCCAATTTTCACAGCCATACACTGCAACTGGGAAAACCTTAGCCTTGACTATATGCACTTTTTTTGGCAGGGTGATGTCTTTGCTTTTTGGTATGCTTTCCTCCCCAGGAGCAAACATCTTTTACTTTCTTGGCTGCAGTTCCCATCTGCGGTGATCTTGGAGCCCAGGAAAATGAAATCTGTCACTACTCCATTTCTTCTCCATCTATTTGCCAGGAATTGAAAGGACCAGATGCCATGATCTTAGTTTTCTTAGTGTTGAGTTTCAAGCCAACTTTTGCACTCTCCTTTTTCACCCCCATAAAGAGGCTTTTTAGTTCCTCTTCAATTTCTGCGATTAGAGTAGTATCATCTGCATATCTGCGGTTGTTGATATTTCTCCCGGCAATTTTAATTCCAACTTTTGATTCATCTAGCCCTGCCTTTCTCATGATGTGTTCTGCATATAAGTTAAATAGGCAGGGCGACAGTATACAGCCTTGCCAGACTCCTTTTCCAATTTTGAACCAATCAGTGAACAGTGATTGGTTCAAAAGTGTCCAGTTCTCACTGTTGCTTCTTGACCCGCATATAGGTTTCTCAAGAGAGAAATAAGATGATCCTTCCAATTATAGGGAAGAGTAATTCTTTGAAAGAACCCTTTGTTTGGAGCACCCTAAAAGCAAAGGACAGTGAATGCTTGTTGAGGTGCATTAGTTGATTCTGAATGACTACAGGGCATGAACTGAAGGTAGTGGCCATAATTAAAACATGAGATTGTTTCTGATTCAGAAGTAACTGAGCCATATGGAGAAAAAACTGGCCAATTTAGTCAAGTTACAACTGGTGTTTGTCATCACTTCTCCCTCCCAGATACATTGTCTCAGCCAAACCTTGTCTTGAAAATGCAGACTTCCTATTATTTATGTCTTTCCAGTATCATTTTTTTTCATAGTCATACATTTATACCTGAAAATACTATACATGAATTTTAATGGCCCGATTCCCATGCTAATATGTAAGGCCTTCATCGGTCCCTGAAATTGCACACCCCACTGTTGAGCTGCACATGACTGCACACTGAAAAAAAAATGACTTTGCAATGGAGGGGAAAACTGGAAAGTCTTTAATTTTAACACCAGAGGTACCAACTTGGCAACAATAGACAGTGCGTGCTGATGTTATTTGCACAAATAGTACTGAACTTGAAAATAATATGAAATGTAGGTGAATATCAAAATATTTTAGTTATTACCGTGTAGTTATTATAACTTGTTTTGCCTATTGATTACCAAAATAGAAGGAAACAGACCCTTTTCTTGATATTGCTTTTGGAGTAATTGGATTCCACATCTGGAGCTAGTAAATCCAATGTTTTCAACCTTTCTTCTTCTCTCAACTCCACTCCAACCCCCAATTGTTTAAGTTCCCATTTCCAGCTTGGGCACAAATGTAGGGCCTTTATTTTCTGAATATTCCAATAAGCACTTTGCCTCCAACTATATTGTTCAAGTATGGCATCGTTGTTATAGCTGTAATTGTTACTATCAAGACACAGTTCTTTGTAATTAGAAAGTCAAGATGGTATTCAGCAGTATGGCAGCCCAGATTCTCATTTGTTAGGCTATTAGGAAAAAAAATGTTTACAGGAAAAACAGTGTCATTGTTTAGTGCTCTTAATTGACCATCTGCTGGGTGAAGAAATGTCCAAAGAAGAATAAATAGACAGAGGCACACTTATTTAATTTCATTGCACATGGAACAAGGGAAGAAAAGCAAGAAAAGGGGACAAACTGGATAAGACATCACTAAATTGCTTTTGAAAGAAAACATTGGTGATATATGTTAACATTTATTTAATTTTTCTCAGTGGAAAGGGAGTTGTTCCCTGCTTAACTTTCTTGCTCTATGTTGGTAGAAATACTAACAAGAATAATAACGAGAATAAGACCTTTGCATGAAAACTTGTTTTTAGCAAACAGGGTTATCCATCTACACAGCTTTCTACTAAAATTTTTCATGTTCAACATGAAGATGAGAGTTAAGATTTGGAAGCGGTACATGCTGAGTTGAAGATGCACCCTGAAATGTGATCAATGGAGTTCCCATTTGTAGAAGATAGGCATGCATTCAAAGGAGCACATTAGCAAACTTTTTCAGTATTTCCATTGAAAGGAATATTCTATTAAAATATTTTTATTGACTAAGAAGTCAAGCACAAAGGGATATCAAGTTTGAAGTGTGCACTTGTGTTCCCCAATCCAGCGATGTTTTATCAGTGTTGAGGCAAATACTTTCCCTGGACTATCAGTTTACATGCATTCATTTCTGTGCAGATCACAGAACAATATACTGATTAATTACTATAGTAAAGATTTGTTTGATTTCATAAGAGACCACAGCCTAGAGTGAAAAATTCTCACTTACTGAGTATCTTGCTGTGCTGCAAGCAATCCTTTTGGATTCTATGCAGAAAAACCTTGTGTTAATTACAGCAAGGTGTGGCCCAATTCTTTGAATCTATTAGCCCATCTTCCTGTTTATCTATCTTGCTTGCTCTTTCTTTCTTTCTTTCTTTCTTTCTTTCTTTCTTTCTTTCTTTCTTTCTTTCTTTCTTTCTTTCTTTCTTTCTTTCTTTCTTTCTTTTTTTTATTACTTTTTTTACAACAAACAAACAAAAAAAATACATTATTACACCCTTGTGCTATACATAAAAGGAAGATTTGGGTCTTCGGATATATCCTCATGATTGCCAAAATCCACGTTCTCGAGGTACAGGTACTGAAGCGTCCAATGTTCCAAGCGCAAAGTCCACAAATGGTTTCCAAGTCTTCCAGAAAATATCTTCTTTATATACACCACTTCTAATTTTAATATCACATGTCATTTTATCATTTAAGGCTAATTTCCACATTTCAGAATTCCACTCTTCTATTCTAAAAATCACATCTAGTTTCCAATATCTAGCTATTATAATTCTACCTATTATAATCACAATTCTAATCAATTCTTTTTCATATTTTGTTAATTCTATTTCCTTAATTACCAACAATAATATAGTTTCCACTCTCAATGTTATTACTTTCCCCATCATTTCAAATATCATTTTCTCCAATTGTTGCCAAAACTTTTTAACCTTATCACAATTATACCACATATGTTCATAAGTCCCCAATTCCATCTCACATCTCCAACATTTTTTACTAATTTTTTTATCCATTTGTGACAATCTTACTGGAGTCAAATACCATTTCCAAACAACTTTATAATTGTGCTCTTTAATCCTTATAGATAAAGTTCTCATAATTCTACTCTTCCAATTCACATTCCAATTTGACTCTGGTATTTCAATATTAAGATCTTTTTCCCAATTTGTCCTCATCACTCTTTGTAATCTTTCATCAGAATTTATAATCTTATAAACCCTACTAACGAGTCCCTTTAGCCCAATTTCATCTTTCATAATCCGAGATACTAAATATTCAAATTCAGTTTCACATCTATTTATCGAATAATTTTCCTTTAGTTTTTTGTCCATTTTCTATCTGTATTTTTCAAACCAACTTAACCTAATATTGAATAATTCAGTCATTTGCCCACTCCATATTAAATATCACATAAATAACATTTCAGATCCTACTGAATCATCCATTGGAAAAATATAAAATGAATACAGTTGATGATAAGAAAAGAATAAAAACAACTAAACAAAATGGAGTGAGTAGCATGAAAAGATATTAACATTATTTGGTCAAACAGAGCATGAATGAGAATTATGTCACAAAAAAAATATACAGTATGAGGGTAGAATGAACATGTGAAGAGGAAGAAGAAGAGCAAGAAAGCCTGCTTGGATGAAGATGATGAGTCCCTCAAAATGATAGACATAAGAATTTTAAAAACCAAAATATGAAAAAGCATATGGAGAAGTTGGAAGCAAGCATAGTTTGTAAAAATAAATAGGTAAAAAATGTTACATAGCAAATGCTCTTAATGTAAACTAGATTTACTTTATGTTTCCTTTTCCTTTTCTTATCTCATGGCCTTTATTTTCTTGTTTACTATTACTTATTCCTTTTCTGTACTTTGCATAATATTGTTTTCCCAGAATGAAATGGTCTGATAGGTAGGCATTTAAATATGTAGGTATGTATGCATTATATGATTATGTGCAATAGGTAGATTTTTTTCAGGATGGTCTGTCCCCACTCTGACCATCTTTCCCAGCAACACAGACTTGATAAGGGAGCTGGATGGGGTGCAATTGTTCAGTGGTTAAAGATGCTAGGTTTGTCAGCAGGAAAATTGACAGCCCAGATTCAAGACTTGAGAGCCACGTAACGGGATGAGCTCCCAGCTCCTGCCAACCTAGCAGTTTGTCAGTATGCAAATGTGAGTAGATAAATCGGTACCATTTTGGTGGGAAGGTAGCAGCATTCTGTGAGCCCTGGCATATAGTCATGCTGACCACATGACAATGAAAGTGTCTTCAGATAATGCTGGCTAAGAAACAAAGATGAGCACTGCTCCCTAGAGTCAGGCATGACTGGATAGAGGAAACTTTTATTTATTTATTTATTTATTTATTTATTTATTTATTTATTTATTTATTTATTTATTTATTTATTTGATTTTTATACCGCCCTTCTCCCGAAGGACTCAGGGCGGTGTACAGGCAAGATAAAACATACAATATACAAATTAAAATACAATTTAAAAAACTTATTTTAAAATTAGCCTGAAAAAATTAAAATATGCCATGAACTAAAAACCCCATTTAAAATTAATAAAATTTACAAAATTTAAAAATTAAAATTCAATTCAAGCCAGCCCCGCGCGAATAAAAAGGTGTGTCTTCAGTTCGCGACAGAATGTCCGAAGGTCAGGTATTTGGCGTAAGCTCGGGGGAAGCTCGTTCCAGAGTGTGGGAGCCCCCACAGAGAAGGCCCTTCCCCTGGGGGCCGCCAGCCGGCATTGTTTGGCGGACGGCACCCTGAGAAGTCCCTCTCTGTGAGAGCGTACGGGTCGGTGGGAGGCATGTGGTAACAGCAGGCGGTCCCGTAAGTACCCAGGCCCTAAGCCATGGAGCGCTTTAAAGGTCGTAACCAACACCTTAAAGTGCACTCGAAAGGCCCAGGTAGCCAGTGCAGTCTGCGCAGGAGCGGTGTTACGTGGGAGCTACGCGTAGCTCCCTCTATCACCCATGCAGCTGCATTCTGGACTAACTGAAGCCTCCGAGTGCACTTCAAGGGGAGCCCCATGTAGAGAGCATTACAATAATCTAAGCGAGAGGTAACGAGCGCATGAGTGACCGTGCACAAGGCATCCCGATCAAGGAAGGGGCGCAACTGCCGAACCAGGCGAACCTGGTGGAAGGCCCTCCTGGAGACGGCCGTCAAATGATCTTCAAGCGACAGCCGATCATCCAGGAGGACACCTAAGTTGCGCACCCTATCCTTTGGGGCCAATAACTCGCCTCCAACAGCCAGCCGCGGCTGCAGCTGGCTGAATCGGGATGTCGGCATCCACAGCCACTCCGTCTTGGAGGGATTAAGCTTGAGCCTGTTTCTCCCCATCCAGACCCGTACGGCTTCCAAACACCGGGACAGCACTTCAACAACTTCATTGGGGTGGCCCGGGGTGGAAAAGTACAGCTGGGTGTCATCAGCGTACTGCTGGTAACTCACCCCGAAGCCACTGATGATCTCACCCAACGGCTTCATATAGATGTTGAACAGCAGGGGCGAGAGAATCGACCCCTGTGGGACCCCACAAGTGAGGCACCTCGCGGTCGACCTCTGCCCCCCTGTCAACACCGTCTGCGACCGGTCGGAGAGATAGGAGGAGAACCACCGATACACGGTGCCTCCCACTCCCAATCCCTCCAACCGGCGCAGCAAGATACCATGGTCGATGGTATCAAAAGCCGCTGAGAGATCTAATAGGACCAGGGCAGAGGAATAACCCCTGTCCCTGGCCCTCCAGAGATCATCCACCAATGCGACCAAAGCTGTCTCCATGCTGTATCCGGGTCGGAAGCCAGACTGGAATGGGTCTAGATAGACATCTTCATCCAGGTATTGGGGTAGCTGTCGCGCCACAGCACTCTCTACAACCTTCGCAACAAAGCTAAGGTTGGAGACTGGACGATAATTACCCAAAATAGCTGGGTCCAGGGAGGGCTTCTTAAGGAGGGGTCTCACCACCGCCTCTTTCAAGGCGGCAGGGAAAACCCCTTCCAACAAAGAAGCGTTGATAATCCTCTGGAGCCAGCCTCGTGTCACCTCCTGAGTGGCCAGTACCAGCCAGGAAGGGCACGGGTCCAGTAAACATGTCGTGGCGTGAAGCCTCCCCAACAACCTGTCCATGTCCTCGGGAGCCACAGGGTCAAACTCATCCCAAACGGACTCAACAAGACGCGCCTCCTCTCCCTCGCTTGGATCATCCCAATTTCGGTCCAGACCGTCCCGGGGCTTACCTTTAAGGAAGCTGGATGTTCATAAAATGTGTTCAAAATAATATAACATAGTTTGTTCATTTTTTTGTATGTCTCCTTGACTAATCAGGAATGGTATTCTCAGGAATTCTCTCCATAACCAAAGTTTAAACATGTCAAGTACTCTTTGTATCCTGCTTCTTCAAAGTCCAACTTTCTCTTCCATAGACTGTCACAGGAAATACCATTGCCTGCATGATATTTATATTTATGATACAGACAGGTGATGGAATCTGAATATCTTTTCCTATGCCTTCATTGCTGCTGTATCAGAGGTGGGTTTCAGCAGATTCTGACCAGTTCTGGAAAACCGGTAGCAGAAATTTTGAGTAGTTCAGAGAACCGGTAGTAAAAATTCTGACTGGCCCCGCCCCCATCTATTCTCTGCCTCCCAAGTCCCAGCTGATCGGGAGGAAATGGGGATTTTGCAGTAACCTTCCCCTGGAGTGGGGAGGGAATGGAGATTTTACAGTATCCTTCCCCTGCCATGCCCACCAAGCCATGCCCACCAAGCCACACCCACCAAGCCATGCCACGCCCACAGAACCAGTAGTAAAAAAAATGAAACCCACTACTGTGCTGTATGGTGTATTCTTGAATGCTGGTTCCTGTCCTGTTCAGTCTAAAAGGGCAGAAGCTATCCACTACTTCAATAACTTCACTGACAATTCTAAGATTGGTTGCTGTAATTGTGGTTAATAGTTTGACCTTCTTAATATTTAATCTTAATCGTATTGTATGCATACATGTATTTTTACATGGAAGAGCATAAAATCCCCAGACATATCTTTGCCATTTTTTTTATGGAAGCTCTTTTGAATTGGCAATTTGCACTCCTGCAGTGGATTATACCAAGACAGGACCCACCGAGGGACAGAATTTCCAACATCGCCAGAAAAATCACTGTGGATAAACCATGTATTCTGCTTCAAAAAGCCACATTTTTAGTTTGGCATTTGAAAATGATTTCTGTTGTCTTCTGTGGATATACAACTTCTAAAAGATAAGAATAAAAATTCACCATGCATTTGGTTCTTGTTAGAAAATAACTGATGGACTAAACAATAAATCCATCCTGGAAAAAAATAATTCTGACTAAAATTCCAGCAAAAAGTGGCAACTCTAGTAAAATGATAAAAATCAAGTCTGTGTGCTAGCACTAACCTGAAGCAGATCTCAATAAAGTACAGGCTTATTCCATGAAATTTTCTTGGAAACAGTACAGAAATCATTTCTAATTATCATCTTCCAAGGTATTTTTTGATTTCCTGGTCTAGGTATTTTCTGATATTTAGGGAACATCCACTTGATGCTGCTATCTAGATGGACAAAATAGGAAAAAGATCCTGGGGAAGATGGAACAGAAATCTAATCCAAGGAACAGTAGCCAGATTAATAAACAATAGCTGACAAGCCTATAATTAGGAAAAGAAGCAACTGAGAAAACTTTATAATCTGGATTAAGAGACATAATCTGAAATGGGAAAGTGATAGTGAGAAGCATTTTGTAAGTAATGGATAAGACAAAACTAGTAATAAATGACAGCACTGCTTTACTTTCTCTCTTCCTTAACTCTTTTTCGTGTTCATTCATTTATTCATTGATTCACCTTTCTTCAATCCAAAATTTATTTTTTGTCCAGATCCACAGCTACACCCACTTGCAGTGGCACACCACAATTTTAATAAGCAACGTACACAACCTCTCCCCCTCTTGTAATCTAATTACTTCTAAGAAGCATTATGATGTGATCTTGAATGCACAGGGATCATTTGGGAAGATTTAAACCATTTTTATGCCATCATAAACTCTGATCATAAAGTTGAATTTTCTCAAACCAATAGCTGCAAGCCTGAGGAAGATTACATTGCAAGATTAAACCCTTTCTGCCCAACTGGAGTTAGTGAACATAGCTGATTTTGTTGCGTTAGTGATACAGTTACATTATCCTAATACTCTATTTGCTACCACATAGTTCCTGAATAATCAGTTGGGCTACATGAAAAATTGGGCAAAGCTCCCTAATGTTTTAAAGGCTTGTGAGCCAAAGACAGTTTTTCAGGGAGTGATATCACAGATTATATTGCCTCAGTTGAGGCATATTTATAGAGCCTCTTCAGTTCCTCAGAAGAATCCAAGGTCTTCAGATAGCAATGCTATTTCCCTCAGGTTCCATAGAAAGATGTTCAGGCTCTTGAATGGGAAAGCCTGAGATGCAGTTCAACCTCTACTCAGGGAACACTGAGGTGCCTATGTTCCTTGATTGTCTCTCTGAGGATTCCTGCATAGTGGGAGATAGCTGGCTAAAGAAATAGAAGCAGTTATTTACTTGGGTATAGCTATTAATTTTAAAGAATGTCCCTTAATTGTTCCCAGTAGGTAAAATGCAGATGCCATGATCAAAAACATATGCAAAACCACTGCATTTTGAGGGAGTGGGGAGTGGGAGGGAGGGGGTAGAGGAAGGGAGGGGGAGGGGGTAGAGGGAGGGAGGGAAGGGGAGAGGAAGAGGGAGAGGGAGAGGGGGAAAAGAGAGAGAGAGAGAGAGAGAGAATGGCCAGTATGCTAGGTGAATATTTGTAGACTAGGAAGATCTGCTTTGGAATGAATTTGCCGGCCACTTGCTCTCCAAATGCCTCCAAATGTTAAATAAATAAAAATGGACGAATGGTATGCTAATCCTCTTCAAAAATGAAAGGGTCCCCGAGTTAATTTCCACAAATCTTCCTTTTCTACTACAGATCTAGTTTCAGCTGAACCTAGCCATTTATTGTGGATGACAACTTAATAAAATGAAGTCCCTTTAATAAACACTGTATCAGAATATCCCATCTTTTTTATGTGGCAGTGTAAATTTCCACTCCTGAAAGAAACATTTAACATTCCTGCTATTTTAATACTTTTAATAAATATTTGCAATTCCTGTGATAAGGCAGAAAATGCATTGCTTCCAAAATTTATGTGACTGCTGGCAGGTGGCCATTTTCCAATTTTCTGTCTCACTAATACACATTTATTATGTATTTCCAAATGCCCCCATTTACTATTTGGCTTGTCATTAAAATGTCATTTCCTTTGAGGGAGAAAAAGAGAAGAAACTTGCACCAAGGAATCTTGACTGGGCCTTGGCCCAGAGATAAAAAGTTGGGTGGACATAAGAGACTCATTGGTCCCTTAGGTGAATGATTGATACATACATACATACAAGTAGATTAATTTTTCAATTTCCAAATGGATGTTTGGCTACATTTTAGCATATTGTCTTTTTGTTTACTTCAACCTCCCATGCCACATATAGCAGGATGGGAAGTAGCCAGTGGTGGGATTCAAATAATTTAACAACCGGTTCTCTACCTTAATGATTTCTTCCAACAACCAGTTCACCAAACTGCTCAGAAAGTTAACAACCTGTTCTCCCGAAGTGGTGCGAACTGGCTGAATCCCACCACTGGAAGTAGCCAAATAATATCCATAGCACAACATGGTGAAGATGAATGTTTATATTTTGCCCTGAGTTTCATCTTGAAAGTCTGATCCTAAGAAAGCTTTAGTACTCAGTTCATTGCTTCTCACTGTAGAAATGGCAGTCACAAAGCCAAAAATAATCTAACAATCGTAGCAGATGGCAAAAGAAAAAGAAAAATGAGCAAATAAGTAAAAAGGAGGGAGGGAGGGAGGGACGGTGGGAGGAAGGATTAAAGTCCATGTTAGCTGGTGTAACACAACACAGAGATCAATTGAATCAATCAATTTTGGGTTTGTGGTTTTGTTTTTGTTTGCAACTTGTATTTATTTGGTTTTTTGTAGTTTCTATTGAAAAAAATGCATATGAAGATTCCTGTCCATTTTCCTCCTCTCTTCCAATTTAAAAGCACAAAATGAACCACCCACGACTTCTGAATGCAAGCCATTCCACTGGTTAATTGTTCTTATTGTTAGGAAGTTTCTTCTTAGTTCTAGATTGGTTCTTTCCTTGATTAGTTTCCATCCACTGCTTCTTATTCTGCCTTCTGGAACTTTGGAAAATAGGTTGACCCTCTCTTTTTTGTGGAAGCCCCTCAAATATTGGAACTCTGCTATCATGGCATCCCTAGTCTTTCTTTTCACTAGACTAGACACACCCAATTCCTGCAATAGTTCTTTATATGATTTAGCCTCCGACTCCCCAATGATGCTTACATTTTAAGTACATGATGGTTGGACCTTCAGTTGTTGTACCAAAGGCATGATAGAGGTAAGGAGGACCCTAGGGAAGCCAAGTACTTCCAAATCTGTATGCTCTTTGGATACAGGGAAAACATTTTCAGGACCAGTGAAAGGCTGAGTGGCTGCCCTGCTACACTTTCTCTCTATGTTAGTTTGTTTTACAAATCCAATTTACAAATTTGGTTAGTTTATGGTATTGCGTGAACCCAGAAAATCAATGCATTCAAATGCAATCAGGGAGCATGTCCCTGAGCTGAATACATTTTTCTTTCTGGCATAAACTACTTCACAGGATTGTTGTGAGGAGAAAATGCAGAGAAGGTGACAAAAATGTAATTAAAAAACTCCATAGACCTTGTTTTTCACAAATATATGATGCATGTTGTGGTTCTACAGCACCACTCCTGGGGATTGTTTCGCTTTCCTCTAATGTCACGGTGCACAGTCTTCTCAAAATATAAGCCCTGACATTTCTGGAAATCACTAGATCATTAGGAGCTTGAATGTTGCTTTATTTCGTGATGGAAATATGCAAAAAAGAGGAAATGCTGTCAAAAAAGCAGCAGAGTACCTAGCAAAACACTTGTCATAAGGAAAGCTATTTGTGGAATTGTGATCAGACAGGCATTATTCCCATTCCAGTAGATAGGCTAATGCATGGGCACACTGTCATTACCTGCCCGTAATTCCACTGAGAGGTCCTGATAAACAAAACAGATGACACAAGTGAAGGGTGAGCCATTTATATGTGCTATCAGCTTCTTGGGCCCTGGCCCACCTGGTTGAATTATGCTTTCCGTAATGGCCAGTGGCCCATGAACTTTTATTTATGGTGTCAGCTATGCTAATAAATACAGCCATGAATAGACCACAGCACAGCACAAAAGGTGACCTATGGGCCTCGTTTGCTGAGATGATGGACAGGGGCTGGTATGTGAATGCCTGTGTGCAGACCTGGGCTAAACAGGCCCATCCCCGAGTGTTTAGAAACATTCCCTGCATTCTCATTTATTGTTATATATAAAAAAATCCATTTCGTGACCCTTGGGAGAAATGGCCATTTGGGACTCATCCAGAAGTTAATCCACCCTATTGTTCTACATTCTTGATGTACACTTGCACAATGAATAAAATGATGGATCTGGCAAGGATGATAATGACAGTGGCTGAAGGTGGTGGCTAGTCTTGTAAAAAAATACTGAAGAAACTATGTACAACCTGAGAAGGGAATTTGTGTGATGGTTTTTCTTTTGAAATATCCCAGCAGAAGTTGAGAAGAACTTTGGGTTGGCTCATCAGTCTTTGAAGGAAATATGGGTGTGTGTTTAGGGATTCTTGTTGAGGACCATATAGCATAATCTTCATATAGCATAGTGTGTGGATGGAATTCTGCTTGATAAATTGGAAGATAATAGCGTCAAGCTCTGAGGAGAGCTCAGAAACTGAATGTAGAGGAAGGTAAACAAGGCATAACCAGAGGTGGATTTCAGCAGGTTCTGACCAGTGGTGGTTTTCAAATTTTTTACTACTGGTTCTGTGGGTGTGGCTTGTTGGGTGTGGCAGGGGAAGGATACTGTAAAATCTCCACTCCCTCCCCAATCCAGGGGGAGGTTACTGCAAAATCCCCATTTCCTCCCAATCAGCTGCGAATTGGGAGGCAGAGGATAGATGAGGGCGGGGCCAGTCAGAATTTCCACTACCAGTTCTCCAGAACTGGTCAGAACTTGCTGAAACCGACCTCTGGTTCTGACCAGTTCTGGAGAACCAGCAGAAATTTTGAGTAATTTGGAGAACTGGTAAATACCACCTCTGACTGGCCCCGCCCCATCTATTCTCTGCCTCCTGAGTCCCAGCTGATTGGGAGGAAATGGGGATTTTGCAGTTATCTTCCCCTGCCACTCCCACCAAGCCATGTCCACCAAGCCATGCCCACAGAACCGGTAGCAAAAAAAATTGAATCCCACCACTGGGCATAACCCAATGTCTCTGCCTCTGTTAAACCTGTTGTCATATTTGGTGCGTTGGGATGCAGACCAAAGACTCTTCTTGGTCCTTGGTCGGCACTTGATCACAACTAAAAACCCTCTTAGGCTTTAGCAGCATTATTGATGCAGAGAAATCATCAACTCATCTTCAGGGGAATAAGCACCACGTTCAATCCTCAGTGTATAATTGGGGCTAAACCCTTGCAACTAGTACTGAAACAGGGAACCCACTCTCTTCTTGAGAACTCCAGCATGGAATTCAATGTTTCTCAGTCACGCATACATAAAAAACAGGTGAAGCTTCAATTACACTCTTGTAGTGGCCATCTTGACTTTTTTGAACATAATCTGGGGACACGACACTCTTCAGGAAGAGATTTTCATCTCAGTGATGAAATGTTGTTGTTTTTTTGTTTACATGTACAGTAGAAGGAACAAGGCAGTTCCTTATAGAGTTCTAGTTAATACAGAGAATGCATCCTTAACTGTGCATTATGAATATTACATATTCTTCTTATTAAAATGGGTTGTTAATAAATACATTTCTTACAACATTTCTTTTAACTAGCCTGCTAGATCAGGAGTCTCCAACCTTGGCAACTTTAAGGCTTGTGGACTTCAACTCCCAGAATTCCATAAGTCTTAAAGCTGCCAAAGCTGGAGACCCCTGGGCTAGATAACCTGATCCAGTTCTGAAAAGTCCTTACATTAGGATTCCATTAAACTTAATATTAGAACCAGTTTGGTTAGAGCAGTTCAGGTGCCAAACTAACAGCAGGTTGTGTTCCTCTTTCATCACAGGTAACTTTGATATAGTCTCTGTTTCTGTCTCTGTCCCTCTCTCCCGACCTACCTCATAGGGTGGTTGTTGTAGAGAACAAGTAGGAATATTAAATATTATGTGTACCATCTTGAGCTCCTGTACAAAAAGTGGATCTAAATCTAGTGTCTACTATTTAAAAAAAGGGGGTAGTGGTGGAAAGGATTTCCTTTTGTTTTTGTTCTGTCATTTGATTTTGAGGCAAATCATATAGCACATTTAGTTGGTTCAGAATGCGGCCACGCGGGTGATAGAGGGAGCCACTCGTGGCTCCCATATAACACTGATCCTGCGCAGGCTGCACTGGCTACCTGTGGTTTTCCGAGTGCACTTCAAGGTGTTGGTTACCACCTTTAAAGTGCTCCATGGCATAGGACCTGGATATCTTCGGGACCGCCTTCTGTTACCACATGCCTCCCACCGGCCGGTACGCTCCCATAGAGAGGGTCTTCTCAGGGTGCCGTCAGCCAAACAGTGTAGGCTGGCGACCCCCAGGGGGAGAGCCTTCTCTGTGGGCGCACCTACCCTCTGGAACGAGCTTCCCCCAGGACTTCGACAACTTCCTGATCTCCGGACCTTTCGCCGCGAGCTGAAGACATATCTATTCTTTCGAGCAGGACTGGCTTAAATAGGGTTTTTAAATATGGATTTTATTGGGGTTTATTTTTATATTTTGTATGGTATTTTAAATTTAGGCTATTTTGAATAAGTTTTTTAAAATGTGTTTTATTGTAATATATTGTATTATTTTATTTGCCTGTTCACCGCCCTGAATCCTTCAGGAGAAGGGCGGTATAAAAATTAAATTATTATTATTATTATTATTATGGGATCAAAGAATATAAGTGTGTAAAAAGAACCCTATGATTTAGACCAGTATCAGGATATCACCACTAGCAAGCCAGAAATATTCAGGTTTACAAGCATTGTTTAGAAAGATCCTCTTCAGTGGTGGGTTGCTCTCAGTTTGGTTCGGTTCTTGCGAACTGGTAGTAAAAGCGGCAGGAGGCTCCGCCCACCTACCTGGACATCATCATAGATGATCTGCACATGCGCAGAAGTGTGCATGCATGTACGCTCCCATTGCAAACCGGTAGTAAAGGTAAATAGAACCCACCCCTGATCCTCTTCCACTTTGGCTCTCCAGCAGCATCTCTGAAGGTAGATACAACCATGAAGGTGAGTTTAAAAACCATGGAAATCCAGCACCACAACTGATCACCATCATCACCTAATGGCAGCATTTAAGGTAGTTTAACTATGTGTGTTGTGGACAGAAGTACATTTTTTTACTGTTTTGAATCTCCTCAAATATAGTTTCAAAATGAAATAATACTGAGCTTCATCAGGGGGAGTCCACATTTTCAAAAAGGCTGGTTTGGGCCTTTCAAAACCACTTAAAGTTTGAAAGAAATGTGGCATGCCAAGAGAAATGCTTAAGACTGCTGAAGTTAATCACAACCTTAACTATTCAGGCAGCAGTATGTCAGCTTTTTGTTCCCATTATGTTTAACACTCCAGATATATAATTTAATGTAGACTTAATGATAGACTCAACCATTCAACTTTAATCGATTTTTCCTCAAATTCTACACTCCAGAGTGAAGCTTATGGGCCACCACTGAGGCTGTCCATTACTCCGGTGTCAATATGTAAAAAGGAAAAAAAGAAAAAGAAAATGGTGTAAGAGAATTTATCTTGAACTTATATTGCTATTGATGTGTAATATACAATAAAAACAGTTAAATTTCAATTACCCACAGGCAATTATAATTTTATTGTTTGACAGTACTGTGGGGATTTTTATAATTCCCAAGACTAATAATTTTCTATAATTTTACAGATTGTGAAATAAACTATTAGAGATTATCTTTGAAAAGGTTCTGAAATTGTAAGGGTGTATCACACTGTTCATGTACATTATTAGTAATTAGAGATCTCTGGATAGTGAAATATCCACTGGTGTTCTGCCAGCTGGATACGATATTTTCTTGCAGGTTTCTATAATCTTGAACCAAAGCATTGAAACTTCTCCAGTACAGCCCACAATCACATCTAAATTTTTATTAGCATTTCCTTGATCTCTTATTAAGCTACTCTGAAGTGTTTGATAAGTAAAATTTGGGCTTCCTGATGGGGTAAAAACAAGGAGAGCCTATAGTATCCTCTTTTTCTGTCATGTCAGAGAGATTTTGTACACAGAGAGATATCTCAGTTGTTGATTCCAGAAGATAATTAGTATTGTTGAAATACCTTTATTACAGATAAAAAGCCAATATTTTGCACATATAAAGTACAGCCCACCTTAGTTCATACCAGCCAGAGAATGTGATATTTCATACAGTTCTTCATAGAACTACAGGTTGTGTAGTTGATTTTATATTCTAAAGCCATATAAAGTTTGAAACTAACACAGAGTGAATAGGTTTGCCAGGAAGAGAGACTATTTGGTCCAGTGGTTAAAACAAGAGATTGTGAATTCAAATCCTGCCTTACCTATAAAAGCCAGCTGGGGTGACTTTGGGTGAGTTACTCTGCCTCAGCCCAATCCATTCACAAGGTTGTTGTTGTTGTTGTGGGAAAAATAGAAGAAGGAAGATGTTGGGTAATTATCTGTAAAAATAATAACGGTGAGATATGAATAAAAAAATAATAAAGTAAATAATAACTAGTCAAAATTAGGGATATGCAGAACAAATATAACCTGAGAGCTGTGGTGGCACAGTGATTAGAATGCAGTATTGCAGGCTAACTGTGCCGACTACTAGATCCTCACCGGCTCAAGGTTGACTCAGCCTTCCAATCTTCCACGGTCGGTAAAATAAGGACCCAGATTATTGGGGGCAATAGGCTGACTCTGTAAACCACTTAGAGAGGGCTGTCAAGCACTGTGAAGGGGTATATAAATGCTATTGCTAATCTGCCTCATTTAATTATTCATTTCTGAATGCTGATTTGTCAAGTTTTGTTTTGTTCTGGTTTTGAATTAGTGCTTTTCCTTACAAGAAAAATATTGTTTGGTTGTTGAGTTGGCCATTGTATAACACAACTTGGGACTTTATTCTTTTTAAAAAGGCAAAGGAACATAAACAGGTGTTCCGTTTTTGTACATTTCAAATTGGTAAATACTCTAAGGAGTGCAGAACTCTCTACTGAGATGCAAGCTATTTTTCATTGCTTTCTGAAAAGACCATATGCTCATTCATCTACTGATGTGCACATCCCAATCACATAATTTTTGGGGTGTGATTTTGACTTACTTTTGTGATTTTGATGTTTTTCTCTTCCTTTTAAGTACTGAAGTAGTGGATAGCTTCTGCATTTTAGGATCAACTATAGCTAAAGACATGGCAACAATGAAATGTGCCACATGCTAACACTTGGTAGAGAAGTCATGAAGGCTTTGAAAATGTTATTCAGAAACAAAGATGTATCTGTATCAGGGGTGAAATCTAAAAATTTTCCCTACCGGTCCTGTGGGTGTGGCTTAATTGGTGGGTGTGGCTTGGTGGTCAGATAACTGGGTGGGTGTGGCCAATAACAATAAATAATAAAAACAATAAACAAAGTATAAAAAACAATAAGAGGTATCAAAAACCAACTTTCACACTTTACCTCTCGTTACCTCTCGCTTGGATTATTGTAATGCTCTCTACATGGGGCTCCCCTTGAAGTGCACTCGGAGGCTTCAGTTAGTCCAGAATGCAGCTGCGCGGGTGATAGAGGGAGCTACGCGTAGCTCCCACGTAACACCGCTCCTGCGCAGACTGCACTGGCTACCTGTGGCCTTTCGAGTGCACTTTAAGGTGTTGGTTACGATCTTTAAAGCGCTCCATGGCTTAGGGCCTGGGTACTTACGGGACCGCCTGCTGTTACCACATGCCTCCCACCGTCCCGTACGCTCTCACAGAGAGGGACTTCTCAGGCTGCCGTCCGCCAAACAATGTCGGCTGGCGGCCCCCAGGGGAAGGGCCTTCTCTGTGGGGGCTCCCACACTCTGGAACGAACTTCCCCTGAGTTTACACCAAATACCTGACCTTCGGACATTTCGTCGCGAACTGAAGACACAACTTTTTATTCGCGCGGGGCTGGCTTGAATTGAATTTTAATCTTAAATTTTGTAAATTTTATTAATTTTAAATGGGTTTTTTAGTTCACGGCATATTTTAATTTTTTCAGGCTAATTTAAAATAAGTTTTTTTAAATGCATTTTAACTTGTACATTGTATGTTTTATCTTGCCTGTACACCGCCCTGAGTCCTTCGGGAGAAGGGCGGTATAAAAATCAAATAAATAATAATAATAATAAATAATAATAATACACACACACAACACAACACAACTGACACACACAATGTAAAAGCAGCTGCACTTCACACTTCACACAGCCACAAAAAGCTCAAAAAACAACTTTCACACTTTACACACACACAACTCACACACACACACACACACACACACACACACACAAAATGCCACATACAGCTTTCTGAGATTTTGTGTGTTTGTGTAGTTAGAGTGAAACACTACAGAAACACACCAAATCTCAGAAAGCTGCACAAATATTTTACTATTTTATTTTATTTTATTTTATTTTATTTTATTTTATTTTATTTATTTTATTTTATTTTATTGTGGACTTCAAATCCCAGAGTTCCTCAGCCAGAAAAGCAGGAAGTCAAAGCAAGCTTTTTTTTTCTTCAGTAGCTGAAGAAAGCATGGCGTTGCCAGCCCGAAAGAGCAGTAATTATAGGTAAGTGAGGAGGGGGCATTGGGTGGGCATGGGTGGGGGCTCTTGTAAGTGGGGGCTGTTAAAAAGTGAGTTTAAAAGCCTGTGAGTTTAAAAGCCTGTGAAGATCAGGAAACTCATCTGGGATCGCCAGAGGAGGCTTTTAAAACCTCGTTTTTTTTCTTTTCTTTTTTTTTCCCCTTCGGCTGAAGAGGGTTTTTTAAAAAAAAACTTTGAAAGGGTTTTGATGATCTTTGCTCAGCCCTGCGATTATCAGAGGGTTTTTTTTTTTTACTTTTCAAGGCATGTTTCGGCTGAAGAAAAACTTTTAAAACTAAAAAAACCCACCTCTGCTGATGGTGCAGCTCAGCAGAGGCGGGGGGGGGGGGGGCAGGGATTTTTGCTACCAGTCCTCCGAACCAGCAGCTGCCATCGCTACCTAATCGGGTGAGCCAGTGCGAACCGGGAGTATTTCACCCCTGATCTGTATCTACAAATATCAGAATCATGCAGGGAATAGTTTTCCCTATGAGACTCTATGGAAATGAAAATTGGATTTGAAGAAGGAGGATAGCAAAAGTATTCATGGTTTTGACTCCTGATAATAACATAGAAAGCTAAGAATACAAAAAATGGATCATCAAATACATCAACACAGAGTTCTCAGTCAAGGTACAAATGACAGGCTTAAATTATCCTACTTTTGATACATTATGCAAACATAACATAACATAACAACAGAGTTGGAAGGGACCTTGGAGGCCTTCTAGTCCAACCTCCTGCCTAGGCAGGAACCCTACACCATCTCAGTCAGATGGTTATCCAACATTTTCTTAAAAATTTCCAGTGTTGGAGCATTCACAACTTCTGCAGGCAAGTCGTTCCACTTATTAATTGTTCTAACTGTCAGGAAATTTCTCCTTAGTTCTAAGTTGCTTCTTTCTTTGATCAGTTTCCACCCATTGCTTCTTGTTCTACCCTCAGGTGCTTTGGAGAACAGCCCGACTCCCTCTTCTTTGTGGCAACCCTTGAGATATTGGAACACAGCTATCATGTCTCCCCTAGTCCTTCTTTTTATTAAACTAGACATACCCAGTTCCTGCAACTGTTCTTCATATGTTTTAGCCTCCAGTCCTCTAATCATCTTTGTTGCTCTTCTCTGCACTCTTTCTAGAGTCTCAACATCTTTTTTACATCGTGAAGACCAATACTGGATGCAATATTCCAAGTGTCGCCTTACCAAGGCATTATAAAGTGGCACTAACACTTCACGTGATCTTGATTCTATCCTCTGTTTATGCAGCCCAGAACTGTGTTGGCTTTTTTAGCAGCTGCTGCACACTGCTGGCTCATATCTAAATGGTTATCCACTAGGACTCCAAGATCCCTCTCACAGGTACTACTATTGAGCAAGGTACCACATATACGGTACTGGTGCATTTTGGTTTTTTTGCCTAAATGTAGAACCTTACTTTTTTCACTGTTGAATTTCATTTTGTTAGATAGCGCCCAATGTTCAAGTCTGTCAAGATCTTTCTGTAATTTGAGCCTATCTTCTGGAGTGTTGGCTATTCCTGCCAGCTTGGTGTCATCTGCAAATTTGATGAGTTCCCCATCTATTCCCTCGTCCAAGTCATTGATGAAGATGTTGAAGAGTACTGGGCCTAAAACAGAGCCTTGGGGTACTCCACTGCATACTTCCCTCCATGTGGATGTAGTTCCGTTGAGGACTACACGTTGAGTGCAGTTGGTCAGCCAGTTACGAATCCATCTGGTGGTGGTGCTGTCTAACCCACATTTTTCTACTTTATCTAGTAGTAGGTTATGGTCTACTTTATCAAATGCTTTACTGAAGTCCAAGTAAATTATATCGACAGCATTCCTCTGGTCTACTAATTTTGTCATTTTGTCAAAGAATGCGATAAGATTAGTCTGGCATGATCTGTTTTTGACAAACCCATGTTGACAAACCCATGTTTTTGACAAACCCATGTTGACAAACCCATGAAAGCCCAAGCTATCTGGAGAAGTCAATAATACTGGGAAGGAAGGAAGGAAGGAAGGAAGGAAGGAAGGAAGGAAGGAAGGAAGGAAGGAAGGAAGGAAGGGATGCTCAGTGACAAGGTGGATGAACTCAATTAGAGTAGTAATGGGTGCACTATTACAAGACTTGAACAATCATCCTGGAGAAATTTTATGTATGTGGTCACTAAGACACTGACTTGATGGCAAATAATCAATCAATCAGAATCAATTTTTGAATAGTTTTTTCAACAGAATTAAAAACATAAGCTTCCTTCCTTCCTTCCTTCCTTCCTTCCTTCCTTCCTTCCTTCCTTCCTTCCTTCCTTCCTTCCTTCCTTCCCTCTTTCTCCCCATATAATCTTCAAATTCATAAATCACAAGTATATTTTCCTCTTTTTTAGCAAAAACTCCATAAGAGGTTTCTGGTCACTGATAAATGTAATTGCAACATTTTATGTAGCAAATAACCTATGTATTTTGGGAAACAATATTTCCAATTTTAGTACATTCTGCTCATTGGATAAAGGCATGGGATTCGGAAAATGTGCCTAATGTTCAAAGTCTGCTAATCTTCTCTCACTGAAGCAGCAAGAACTGTTGTACCTAACTGAGCATGCACATGTGCAGGAATTTGCTTGAATAAGCAGCTGACTTGAAATGAAAGCCAGTTATATGCCTATAAATTAAATTATGCAATTCACCTGGTCATCCTAGTCAACAATGAATTGCATGCAGGCGATTGGGTAGGCTGGAAAAAGATGGATAGATGGCTGTCTTGCTTCTCATTGCAAATTTCTTTCCATGTTGGCTTTGAAAGCAATGAAGGCTTTTGCTGTGAGATCCATAGTGAAATGAACAGGACCTTGGAAAGGGTTTTTCGTTCTATTGTTAATCCCTTGCATTTTTCAGTGCCAAAACCAGAAGACAAATGTTTTACAGCTGGCAAGAAAAAAGGCTATTGGCTCCTTAAGCTGCTAGGAAAAGAAATTATCTATGGATTCATACACAAGACTCCATCTAGGTGTTTATTATTGTAATGCATATCTAACATAGTTGCATATTTGTTAATCTTTTAAATAAGGAGTGGGGAGCCTTTTTCAAACAAGTGATTTCTTAACTGGAGGTGATGTTATGATCACATTACTAAAAAAAAACCTATGGGAAACTATGGGAATTTCTGTTCCCTGTTTTAGAGTAATTTGATGCTTAACTTCAACTGTACTGCACTATCATGCATTTATATATAACATTTGAATTTTACATATTTGTGATAGTATTGTTCTGGGAATTCTGTGGTCATACAACAAGAGAATTTATTTGAAGATATGTGTTATAAGGAAACTCTTGTTTAAAACACTCCCAAAAACTTTCTGGATTTAAGAACAGTATGAATGTATGCTTTCTCAATATGAATATATAAGGGACAGATCAAGGGTGAAATGCTCCTAGCTCGGACTGGATCACCCAATCTGGTAGCAATGGTGGCGGGTGGTTTGAAGAACCCATAGCAAAAATCCCTCCCCCCTGCCCAGCTGAGCTGCGCGATCATCAGAGGATTTTTTTTTTACTTTTAAAAGGGCCGCGGTGTGGCTCAGGCTGTAAGAAGCCTGTTATTAAAACACAGCTGCCTGCAATTAGTGCAGGTTCTAGTCCCACCAGGTCCAAGGTTGACTCAGCCTTCCATCCTTTATAAGGTAGGTAAAATGAGGACCCAGATTGTTGGAGGGGCAATAAGTTGACTTTGTAAATATACAAATAGAATGAGACTATTGCCTTACACACTGTAAGCCGCCCTGAGTCTTCGGAGAAGGGCGGGATATAAATGTAAATTAAAAAAAAGGGGAAAAAAATAATTTTTTCTTGGCTGAAAAATGCTTTTAAAAGTAAAAAAAGAGCCTCTGATGATCGCGCAGCTCAGCTGGGATGGTCAGAGCCTTTTAAAAGCATTTTTTCTACAACCTCTTCAGCCAAAGATGTTGTAAAAAAATGCTTTTAAAAGGCTCTGACAATCCCAGCTGAGTTGCCTGATCATCAGAGCCTTTGAAAAGCATTTTTTACAAACTCTTTGGCCAAAGAGATTGTAGAAAAAATGCTTTTAAAAGGCTCTGATGATCCCAGCTGAGTTGCCTAATCATTAGAGGCTTTTGTTTTTTCTTTTAAAGGCAAAAAAAAGCATTAAAACCTCAGCCGAGGAGGTTGTAGAAAAAAATGCTTTTAAAAGTAAAAAAAAAAAAGTTGGCCATGCCCACCCAGTCACATTAACCCCCCCCAGCCACGCCCACAGAACCGGAAGTAAAAAATTTACATTTCACCACTGGGACAGATATGTTTTCATTACCCAAAATCAAGTACAGCTTCCACATTTGGATGAGTGTTTGAATCTCATTTATAGCTGCAGTTTTCAAAAGTAGGGGCAGCTAAGTAGCTTTGTAGGCCAAAGTTCCCCAACGTTTCTCACTTTGTGGACCAGCAGGGTGGGAGAGGAGATGGTTCTGCCAAACATGTGTGCATTGTGCACACAACTCCTTTTGTGTGAGTGGTGTGTAAGCATGCCTGACACTCATGCAAATGAAGCGAGTGCACTCACTGGCCATTTCTGTGACTCACTTGTAGTCCCCTCACAGCCCATTACTGGGCCACGGCCCACAGTTTGGGGACCCCTGTTGTAGGCAACTTATGGACAAATATGTGTTAGAGAAAGATAAATATCCACGGAAGTAAGAATTAAAAATTAAATTCAATAATCAGGATAATCTCAACATAATACTGGAAGATGAATTCCGGGCTTGGATGGTATCTAACGAGTTAAAAACAAGGTGACACAGTGATTAGAATGCACTATTGCAGACTAATTCTGCCAACTGCCAGTAGTTCACTAGTACTGCCAGTACTACTGAGCTCAGGGTTGATTCATCCTTCCATCCTTCCGAGGTTGGTAAAATGAGAACCCAAATTATTGGGGGCAATATGATGACTCTGTAAACCACTTAGAGAGGGCTGTAAAGCACTGTGAAGTGGTGTATAAGTCTAAGTGCTATTGCCTCCAGAATAACATGCCTCCAGAAGTTGTGGATGCTCCAACACTGGAAATTTTTACAAAGAGATTGGACAACCATATGTCTGAAATGGTATAGGGGTTTCCTGTCTGAACAGGGGATTGGACTAGAAGACCACCAAGGTCCCTTCCAATTCTGTTATTCTGCTGTCTAACAAGTTTATGCTCCAAGCAAAAATATAGAAGTAGAAGTTTGACTAGCCATAGATTGCCTCCTCAGCATCAAAAAGGATGTCATTAAGGACATTGGAATACTAAAATTGGAAGTATAAAAGCATCTACATTAATATATATCATGAGAAATAGACTAGAAGAAATAGAAATTGCACTACAGGTAAGTTTTCAGTTAACAACCACTTGTTCAGTAATTATTTGAAGTTACCACACCAAACAAATAGTGGTTCAGTCCTCAAAGTTCCACTCACACAAACACTCCCACAGTCATGTAATTATGATCTGAGTGCAGGGGTGAAATCCAGCAGGTTCTGGAGAACCGGTAGCGGAAATTTTGAACAGTTCAGAGAACCGGCACATACCACCTCTGGCTGGCCCCAGAATGGGGTGGGAATGAGGATTTTGCAGTATCCTTCCCCTGGAGTGGGGTGGGAATGGAGATTTTGCAGTATCTTTCTCCTGCCATGCCCACCAAGCCATGTCACGCCTACCAAGCCATGCCCACAGAACCAATAGTTAAAAAAGATTGGATTTCACCACTGTCTGGGTGCTTGGTAACTGACTTGCACTTGCAATACTTGTAGTGTCTCCCAGTCACATGATTGTGATTTGTTAACTTCCCTGCTGTCTTTCCTCAAGCAAGGTCAATGAGGAAGCCAGTAGGGCAGATTGCTCAGGTAAGTCTCCCCCATCCACTCACCTTTCCCCAGCTCTTCTGCATTTATGCTGTACATCTCCATTTACTTGTGCACAATCTTCAGTCACCCATGCACTTTTGTGTATCATCTCCCAGCTGGCAGAAGCCATCCCAAATCCCACTATGCTTCTGCTATGCCTCTCAGTCACCCTTGTGCATCCTCTCCAGCCAATCACACATCCTTGTGTACCCTCCCCTACCTGGCAGTAGGCATCATGCTTCACTAGCAAGCCTCACGTCATCTTGCTCTTCCTATCCAGCAAGCCATCATTTACCTGGCAGCTGGCCTAGTTGCAAGCCAACAGGGACTTATAACTTCCTGCCAGCTTTCCACTAATGTTGGTTGTTGGAATCTGGCAGGAAGCTGCAAGGAGATGCATTTAATAACCCACAATCCTTGCTTAAGGATGGCAGTTGGAACTGCAGGGATTGCTGTCACTAAGTGATGCAGTTACATGATGCCGCATTGTACCACAGCATAACTTAGTGATGGAGATTATGCTAAGGTACCAATTACTGTTGTAATTTAAGGACTGCTTGTAGAAGAAATAGAAAGTGAAATTACAATTGGTGGGAAAAACTTCAACATTCTCACATATACATTCTCAGATATACATTATCGTTGGCTCTATTTTGATAGCTAGAAAGATATAAAGAATCACTTGGAAGATGGAAGAATGCAAAAACTGGTCTGTTGCTTTATATTTTAAAAAAGTAGAATTTTATCAACAGATAATGCCAACCCAATGCAAATAAGTGGGGAAGATGTTGAAGCATAACATACTTTATAGCCTTCAAAATTCATAGAAACAGTAACTGTAGTCATAAAATAAAGAAATGTCTGTTACTTTGAAAATAGACTATGACAGATTTGGACAAAATATTAAAGTGCAGAGACATCATGCTGAGAACAAAGGTATATATTGTCAAAACCATGCTTTTTCCAATTGTGAAAGCTGAGCCATCAGAAAGGCTGAATGAAGAAAATCACATGCCTTTGAATTGTGGTGCTAAAGAAAATTGTGGGGGGAAAAAGTGGACTTCAGAAAGAACAAGTAATTCAATCCTGGGCAAAGTAAAACCAGACACCTCACTGCAAGTATTAATAATAAAACTAAACCTTGGATAAATAATATTATGGCAAAATTCATTGGAGAGATGTCTGGTGCTTGAAAAACTTGGAGGAAATATTAAAATGGGTCAGGTGGGAACAACCACGGAAGTCAAGTTGGATAGATCCTACCACTGGTGACACAAGGAAACACTTATAATTACCCAAACACAATCCTGGCAAAATATATTTATTTATTTATTTATTTATTTATTATATTTGTATACCGCCCTTCTCCCGAAGGACTCAGGGCGGTTCACAGCCAGTAAAAAACACAATACATAGAATACAAATTAAAAACTATATAAAAATCTGATTCAATAACGGCCTAAAAATTTAGATACAATTTAAAACCCCATTTAAAACCCCCAATTAAAACCCATAAATTTAAAAAACTAACCCAGTCCTGCGCAGATGAATAAATGCGTTTTAAGCTCGCGACGAAAGGTTCGGAGGTCCGGAAGTTGACGGAGTCCCGGGGGGAGTTCGTTCCAGAGGGCGGGAGCCCCCACCGAGAAGGCCCTTCCTCTCTGTGAGAGCGCACGGGTCGGTGGGAGGTATTCGGTAGCAGTAGGCGGTCCCGTAAATAGCCCGGCCCTATGCCATGGAGCACTTTGAAGACGTTCACCAAAACCTTGAAGCGCACCCGGAAGGCCACAGGTAGCCAGTGCAGTCTGCGCAGGATAGGTGTCACGCGGGAGCCACGAGGGGCTCCCTCTATCACCCGCGCAGCCGCGTTCTGGACTAACTGAAGCCTCCGGATGCCCCTCAAGGGGAGCCCCATGTAGAGAGCATTGCAGTAATCCAGGCGAGGGCGTCACGAGGCGTGGTGACTGTGCACAAGGCATCCCGGTCTAGAAAGGCGCCCAACTGCCCCACCAAGCGAACCTGCTGCAAAGCTCTCCTGGAGACGGCCGTCAGGTGGTCTTCAAAGACAGCCGTTCATCCAGGAGAACGCCCAAGTTGCGCCCCCTCCCCATCGGGGCCAATCACTCGCTCCCAACAGTCAGCCGTGGACTCAGCTGACTGTACCGGGATGCCGGCATCCACAGCCACTCCGTCTTGGAGGATTGAGCTTGAGCCTGTTTCTCCCCATCCAGACCCGTCGGCTTCCAAACACCGGGACAGCACTTGATAGCTTCATTGGGGTGGCCCGGTGTGGAAAAGTACAGCTGGGTGTCATCAGCGTACAGCTGGTACCTCACACGAAGCCACTGATGATCTCACCCAGCGGCTTCATATAGATGTTGAACAGAAGGCGAGAGAATCGACCCTGCGGCACCCACAAGTGAGGCGCCGCGGTGACCTCTGCCCCCGTCAACACCGTCTGCGACCGGTCGGAGAGATAGGAGGAGAACCACCGATAAACGGTGCCTCTCACTCCCAGTCCCCCCAACCGGCGCAACAGGATACCATGGTCGATGGTATCAAAAGCCGCTGAGAGGTCTAATAGGACCAGGGCAGAGGAACAACCCCTATCCCTGGCCCTCCAGAGATCATCCACCAACGCGACCAAAGCCGTCTCAGTGCTGTAACCGGGCGGAAGCCGGACTGGAGCAGGTCTAGATAGACAGTTTCCTCCAGGTGGAGGAAACTGATATGCCACCATACTCTCTACAACCTTCGCGGCGGGTTGGAGACGGACGATAATTACCTAAAATAGCCGGGTCCAGGAAGGCTTCTTGAGGAGGGCCTCACCACCGCCTCTTTCAAGGCGGCGGAAAGACTCCTCCAACAAGGAAGCACTTGTAATCGCCTGGAGCCAGCCTCGTGTCACCTCCTGAGTGGCCAGCACCAGCCAGGAGGCACGGGTCCAGTAAACACGTGGTGGCATTCAGTCTACCCAGCAACCTGTCCATGTCCTCGGGAGCCACAGGGTCAAACTCATCCCAGACAATATCACCAAGACCGCCCTCAGACGCCCGTCCGAATCGCCACAATTTTGGTCCAGACCGTCCGAAGCTGAACGATTTTATCGTATAGATAACCGTTAATCTCCTCAGCACGTCCTGCAGCGGGTCATCCCGCTCCCCTGGTGAAGGAGGGCGGGTCACCAAACAGGGCAGCTGGGCGGTTATCTGCAGACGCAACGAGGGAGGCGGCGTAGCAACGCCTCGCTTCCCTCAGTGCCACTAGGTAGGTCCTAGTATAGGATCTAACTAGTGTCCGATCAGCCTCTGAGCGGCTGGACCTCCAAGAACTCTCTAGGCGTCTTCTCCGGCGTTTCATCCCCCTCAGCTCCTCGGAGAACCAAGGGGCCGGTTGGGATCTGCGCCGGGTCAGAGGCCGCAGAGGCACGACACGGTCTAAAGCCCCAGCCGCAGCCCGTTCCCAGGCTGCGGCTAGTTCCTCTGCCGTGCCGTGAGCCAGACCCTCAGGAAGTGGCCCAAGCTCCGTCCGGAACCTCTCCGGGTCCATCAGGCGCCTGGGACGGTACCAACGTAATGGTTCCGTCTCCCTGCGGTGTTGGGTAGCGGTCAGAAAGTCTAGGCGAAGGAGCGAGTGATCTGACCATGACAAAGGTTCTGTGACTATATCTCTCAAGTCCAGATCCTTCAACCACTGACCAGAGATGAAAATCAGGTCCAGTGTGCCTCCCCCGATGTGAGTGGGGCCATCCACTACTTGAGTCAGGTCCAGGGCCGTCATGGAAGCCATGAACTCCCGAGCTACTGTCAATGACGAGCCGGCAGATGGCAAGTTAAAGTCCCCATGACTAAAAGTCTGGGGTCTCACTGCCACCCCAGCAAGCACCTCCAGGAGCTCGGGCAGGCGGCTGTCACGCAGCAAGGAGCCAGTGCGTGACCAGCAAGCCCATCTGACACCTATGACCCCACCTCACAAGAGGATTCACACCCGGCAATCTGAGGTACAGTGGTCTCCCTCGGCTCTAGACTCTCTTTAATAACAACCGCCACCCCCACCCCTACCCTGGGCCCTCGGCTGATGGAATGCACGGAAACCGGTGGGCACATCTCGACCAGGGCACGCCCCTTCAGTGCCCAACCAGGTCTCCGTGCGCCTATAATATCCGCGGCACCCCTGAATCAGATCATGTATTAGGGGGCCTTATTGGCCACGGACCGTCGTTGCATAACATCAGATGAAGGCCCAGGCTCTGAGTCTTGACCATCCGGGAACGGGAGAAGGGAGGGGATCGGGCGCGATCGCCTGCAGACATCGGCGCGCGCCCCCAAACGATCGGTCCCCCTTCCGCCATATCTGCCCCTCCCACTTACCGTGCAAATGGAACCACCCTCACCAAAAGGCATAATCCCCCTATAACCTCCAGACCCATTACAGAACCGCCACGAGCACGCGCAGGACTGGCTCCCCACCCGCGGGCTACTCCCAATACCCGCCCTAACCCTCCCACCCCCTCCCGGCGGGTTCTCTCCCCTACCCGTCGAATCCCTCCCTCCCAACCCTTAAAATCCCCATTAAAACTCCCTTAAAAATCTCTTAAAACAACTAATTAAAAGCCCTAAGCCTCCTATTTTTAGCATGCCACCTCTCGGGGCTCCAAAGCCCGTCCTCAAGGTGGGCCCTCGATAGTATGGAGGCCAAACCCGCGAGAGGGCATCTCGCAGGGCAAGAAGGTCAGCCGCCGTGGCGTTCGCATCACCAAGAAAGTCCGGCAGGAGGCCCATCCTGGGCCGGTCAAGATGGTAACAGATGGTACAGTGACCACAACCAGTCTGTCAGTCAGTCCTGATGGGAAGCAGTCAATAGTGATCCTCGTGGAGTAGAGGACAAAACCACTCATTCAGTCAGTTCGCCACCCCCTATAAATAGTCAGGGGTGGACTAAGGAAGAACGACGGGGGGGCGGACCGATGGTAGAGATGTTGAACAGGCCGTCCGCCGCCTTGAAGCGCCGGGGCAGGCCGCTGCCACCGGCCACCTCCACCCGGCCGTCGCCGCCGAAAGCGACCCATCGCCGCCGCATGAGGCCACCGACCCATCTAAGAAGGGACGCCAGTCACTCCACGCCAGCGCCAGATGAAGAAGCCAGGCCGCCACCGCCGCCAGCAAGCCAACAAGGCCGACGGAGGCCCGATAGGCCCTCCAGATCTCCATTGGGCGCAACTCCTCCGGGGCTCCTCCCCTCGCCCCCGAAGTCGCCCGTCATCCATCTTCCTCCACGACTGAAGCCTCCTCCATCAGGGCGGGGATCTAAGGGGGCCCAAGGTGTCAGAGGCCCCCGCCGTCGCCGCCGCCGCCGCCAGAACACCAAAAAGGGCCGGCGGCAGCCCGGCAAGCCGCAGGCCGCCCAGTAAGCCGCCCGGCTAGCTGCCCGGGCCGCCACTGCTTCCTCCCACGGGCGTGGTCCAGGGGGGCCCTGAACATCAGGGACCCCCCTGTCGCCGTCGCTGCCGCCGCCGCCGCCAGGCCGCCGCAAAGGCCGGCGGCAGCCCGGCAAGCCGCAGGCCGCCCAGTAAGCCGCCCGGCAAGCCGCCCGGCAGGCCGCCAGGACCACCACTGCAGCAGGACGCTCCGGGGCTCCTCCCAACGCCCCCCGAAGTCGTCCTGCACCAAGTCACCCCTCCTCCGGGTGACCGGACGCTCCTCCATCAGGGCGGGGGCCCAAGATGTCACCAAGGCCCCCCCCAGAACCAGACAAGGCCCGAAAAGGCCCACCGCCGCTCCCCCGATCAGCAGGACGACGCCATCTTGGACATGCTCAGATAAAACCATCTATATATATTCTATATTCTAATGTTCAAACAAACAGGGCAAACTTGAAGTCCTAGTATATAAGGGCAGATACAATATTATTGCCATTACTGAAACTTGGTGGGATGAAACTCATGACTGGAATGTACCGCTGGAAGGATATAAATTGTTCAAAAGAAAGATGTTCATCCCAAAGTGTGTAGCTAAAAGTCTATGGAGATTCTCAGTCTTCTAGGTCATGGTTGTTTCAAAGGTGTACTACTCATTTGCACTACTCAGGTCATCCTGAGGACACAGATAAACCTCCAAATGGCCCTAATGGCTCTCTAAAAGAATGCAAATGACCAACTGTCTGCAAGGAGTATAAATCTTTCCATTCCCCACCATCCAGTGAGAGCTGAAGAAACTTCTTGGATGAGAAGCAAAAACGTCTTCAAAAGAGAAAGTTACCTCTTGAAAAAGCACCTTTGGGACGACCATGACCTGGATGACTAAGAATCTTGATAGACTTGTTCAAAAGAAACAGACCTAAAAAAGAGGAGGTGAAGTTGTATTATACTATATGTCTACACTATACCTCTACAAAAATGCAAAAAAGGGGGAAAAAAACCAAGAATGAAGGCTTTCTTGAATACATTTGGGTTAATACAAAAGAAAAAAAAATGACATTGCCATATATTACAAACCACCCAAATAAGCAGAGGAAACATAAACCTTTTGCTCATCAGTAAATATGGTGTGCAGGAAACTCACCACAATAATAATGGGGGACTTTTAACTATCTTGACATCAACTGGGAGACAAACTTTGCAGTAAGTGGGAGATCAAATAATTTCCTGACGAACTTAGCTGACAACTGTGTCATCCCAAAAATAGAGGAGGGACAATATGAGTCAGCTCTACTGGACTTAATTCTTACAAACAAAGATGAAATAATAAAGGTAGTTGATATTTCTGGAATTTTGGGGCACAGTGATCATGTAGAATCAGTGCTTTTGAATCAATTCAGAGTAATTCTAAGTTAATGAATAGAAGTGTGCAGTCTCAGATATTGCTCCTTTCATATACAAACACAGCTGGGGCACAGACATCAACTGGTTCTTTCAAATCACTATGAGTAGCCAGGAATTTAATCTTACGACCTTCACAAATGATTCCGCTCACATTACTTAGGAAATGCTGCTCTGCTATTTGTGTCTCACTTTTTCTACAAAAAATTGTTCAGGCAAGTGCTTTGGGAGGGAGAGAAGTCTTATATTTATTCTCCATCTTGCTCCATCTTTCTTTTGGTTTATTCTTTCTTTAAACCTTTACATTTTTAAATTCTTATTCTTCTTAATCTCTCAATCTTTGACTTGTGGTACAATCTCTAGTGTCCAGTTGCCTCAGACACTATATAAGTGTCCCCCGATATCTATCTATCTATCTATCTATCTATCTATCTATCTATCTATCTATCTATCTATCTATCTATCTATCTATCTATCTATCTATCTAAATTGGAATAATATTTGACATGGAATGCCAACAGGATTTATATATGCTAATTCAAATTAAGTTTCAGTTGGAACTTGGCTAATATGAGGCTTATCCTGCTTAGTTGCCTAACATCCCTCTCCTTATTTACCTCTCCAGTTTACCATCTCCAGTTTTTTGGGCCAAAGATGCAAGAAATCTACACTAAGACTTTTCTGAATCAATAGATTGTCCCACTTGAAGACTTGACTGAGTTGAGGGCTTGGCTGGAATTTTACATTTTACATTTTCCTTTGCTCTCACTGATGTTGGTATCTTTGGGTGTTCTTCTTTGCTACCATCAGCACCATTTTATTCTCTCCCATCTTCTTCTTCTTCTTCTTTTCATTTCTTCTTTTGTTGTCCGTCACCACTTGGTCCAAAGGAATGGCAGGGTAAAGAGGAGGAGGAGGAGGAGGAGGAGGAGAGGAGGAAGAGCAAGAGAATATAAGATGGTTGCCACTGCTATTCGTCTCCCATTGGGCCCTGAGGGAAAAGAGCTTTATCTTGTTATTGCTGGTGAACTGGACTAAGCATGAAATAGAAATGACAGGGAAGTAACAATAATCATCATGGTGGAATGGAGGCTCAGCTGTCCTCCATAAGTGATGAGTCCTGAAGCTAGAGGACCTTTTGTTGGAATGTCAGTCTCTTCAGAGTGCCAAATGAAGCCAGTACCTGAAGTTCAATTGTCTGTTTCCTTTTCTGCTCTTCAACTGCCCATTTTCAAGCTGCTTGCCAGCCTCAGAAAGGGCTTTTGAATTGGGCCATGCAGTCTCTTCTGAAGCAAAAGTACTATTTATTGGGGCTTTTTAAGTGCAAGGCAAGTGACCTTGGCATCACCTCAGCTTAGGGCACTTTATTCTTATCAAAGTGAGTTATCTTAAAGCTAACGCTGAATCTTTTCCTGCTATTTTATTGTATTTAACTTCTGAAAAAAAGGAAAATGTCTCTTGCAAGGACAAAGTGACAAACTCTCTTAGCCCCCAGAAGTTTTGTGTGACTTGAAAGGTTGAATGTGTAGATACACACCCTGTTTCCTTGATGTAAGGCTGCAGCAAAAAGGTTATATTTGGGAGCTTCAGGTTCACCCATTGCCTTCTTAAAATAAACAGTGACTTTAGGAAAGGCAGAATTGATGGAGCAAAAATGATTCTAGAAGTTTCTCCAGTTGTCTGAAGTGAATGGAAAGAAGGAACTCTTGGTTCCTTCTTCAAGATGGAAATATTTTCTGTTTTTTTTTTCATTTTTTTATCCTGCCTTTATTATTTTTATAAATAACTCAAGCTGATGAAAATATCTAATAATGCCTCCTCCTATTTTCCCCACAACAACATTATGAGGTGAATTGGGCTGACAGAGTGATGGGCCCAAAGCAAACTCATCCCTAAGTGGACTAGAACTTTCAGATCAATGGCCATCATAGCATCTTGCAGAAACAGGACCCATATGACCAGGCCTTCCGTCTGCTAATCTATCAGGAGCCATATGTTCACAAGGGCCTGCAAATTGGACCTGGTCCTTCAGGGATAATGCAACCTTGTCCAGAGACAATAGAGGGATGATGGAGGAAATCCAATGTAAAAAAACTAGCTCTATTTTACTAAGATTTGTTCTCTCCCATCTAGAGTCTAACAGCATCTAAATAATGGGGAAAGATTTCAGTAGCATCTTCAGTGGGATCTGGGATCATAATATATAGTTACCATACATTTCATTAGTGTACTGCTTCTATTACACCAAAACCACTGGTTGGCCAGCTCTAGTGATATCTTTTGGGTGTCTGAGAAGAATATTCTCTTCTTTTTTCTCTCTCTGTGTACATCCCATCTTCTTTTAATGATGCCGATTTCATGAATTTAAATTGAACCATGTAATGAAATCATTGAATTGTGTAACATGTGCATATATAAAATTATAAACAAATGAATAGTACTTTCATCCAGAAATATCAAAAGCTAATTAAAACTGAATTTATGATCTGGGATTCATCACACAGAATTGTCCCAAAGGTGCTTTTTCAAGAGGCAACTGGACTTTCTTGTTTTTCTTTGAAGACGTTTCGCTTTGCATCCAAGAAGCTTCTTCAGCTCTGGAGGGTGACTGAAAGTATTTTGAGAGGGGTAAAGGAGGCTGTAATACGCAAACAAACACATGGGAATAGGTCACGTTCTCCATTTTTTCCATACTGGGGAGGCTTTGTTGGGATTTCCCCCCCTTTAACTGTGTTCTGTCTACCTGGAGCTTAAGTTACAGTCTTTGTGTCTTTGTTTTAAAACTATAGCCATTTACCCTGTTGATTTTCCACACTTGCACACTGACTACGCTCCAAAATTGGTAAAAGCAGAGGGTGGGATAGGGGAGATATACTCCTGAAGCTTCAGGTTGCTATTGTAGCTCTATGGACTTTGTTTTTGCTTTTCTTTGAACTTTACCAGATACATATCAGGGAAAGAAAGGAAGGAACTCTTGGCTTAGGACCTGGGTACTTACGGGACCGCCTGCTGTTACCACATGCCTCCCACCGACCCGTACGCTCCCATAGAGAGGGACTTCTCAGGGTGCCGTCCGCCAAACAATGTCGGCTGGCGGCCCCCAGGGGAAGGGCCTTCTCTGTGGGGGCTCCCACACTCTGGAACGAGCTTCCCCCAGGTCTACGTCAAATACCTGACCTTCGGACATTCCGTCGCGAACTAAAGACACATCTCTTTATTCGCGCGGGGCTGGCCTAAATTGGATTTTTAATGGGAAATTTTATTAATTTTTAAACGGGGTTTTTAGTTTATGGTAATTTAATTTCAGGCTAATTTTAAATAAGTTTTTAAATGATATTTTAACTTGTATATTTGTATTGCTGGTTTTATCTTGCCTGTACACCGCCCTGAGTCCTTCGGGAGAAGGGCGGTATAAAAATCAAATAAAATAAATAAATAAATAAATAAATATGTGGAATTCACAACACCATAACATGAAAGCTAATTGTGTTACCATAAGGGAAGAAACTGGCTAGGAGAACAGCTGCAATTTATACTAGAGTTACTATGTGGGCAAAAATAATTGTTTTGGCTGTGTTGATCTCATCAGTTTGTGAGTATGACTTCTTTTTAGAAATGCTATCTGAGGCCCAAAATAAAAACAGAACATAAGCCACCCTGGATTTTGTTTAAACCCATCACAGTAATATGGAATGTCAGAGAACTAAACAAGACATCACAATCTTGTAGATGGAAGACAATGTTTGGAAGGAGGTCAGCTGCTTCAGCTTTATTTGTACACAGAACCAGAGCTGTATTTCTAGCAATGACACCTTTTTGAAGAGGCATGCCTATAAAAAAGATACTTCTATTCCTTTCTTGTTATGAAAAGAGGAGAAATAGTCACTCTAGGAAAATGTTTCCTTCCCCTCTAACTAGCTGTATAGATTATTTTATTGTTCTGCAGGACTGAAGGAGGGGAAATGCACTTTTCTTCTCCTAAATTGAGCTTTATCTCATTAATACAAGAACAATTTAATAGAAAGGAGTTTCTAAAATTAAACTGGAAACCTGGACTCCTAGACTCAGCTTGGAGAAAACGAGTATTCCAAAGCATTAAACTTACTTTATCAAGCATTACACCTGACAAGCTCTCATAAATTTTACATAGATTTTAACTTATTTTAATATTATGCAGACCTAGCTTAAAATATTCTCATGAAATAGCTAAAATGAAGGTGCTCAGCTATAAATTAGAACTATCATCTATGCCACTCATGTGTGCACGCGCCCACACACATGCACATACAGCAAATATATTTGCATATTACTCTAAGTACAGATGCAAAAAGACAGATAGTTAGATGTGACAAAAACAGGGTGAAATAAATTAAATAAGCTCTTACTATCCATCCAAAACCTGAATGCTTACTTTTTGATGTAACTGATTTGCCCAGGAAGTGTTTGTTTCTTCATACAGAGTGACCTTGTATGGCTGCATATGAGGTACATAATGAAGTGGTTTTTATTTTCTCATGAAAACCAAACTGGTAGGTCTAGTTCAAGGATCTCACTAAACTATCCAATTGGTACTAGTTATAGGCAGTGTGTACAAAGATAGAGGCTTGATCAATGTGACCTCATGACCTGTACTTTTTGGAAATCTTTCCATTCTTCCTTCCCCTTCTCTCCCTTTTCTTTCTTTCTTTCTTTCTTTCTTTCTTTCTTTCTTTCTTTCTTCCTTCCTTCCTTCCTTCCTTCCTTCCTTCCTTCCTTCCTTCCTTCCTTCCTTTCTCTCTCTCTCCCTCCCTCCCTCCCTCCCTCTCTCCGATCCATCCATCCATCCATCCACCTATCCATGGTTGGCTCCAAAGATATTTATAAGGAGAAATTCTTGCCATGATTGTATGAAATTGGTTTATGGAAAGAAAACTGCAGCCCTTATTAGTAGTGATGGATGAATAGAATTCAGATATTGGACTTGAACTATATGGAGAAGGGGTAAAATTTGCATCTTTCCCACTTTTGTAGAAGGACATATTTTAGTTGATGTAGCATGTCAGACAAGGTAACCTGCTGAAATGTTTGTGTGCATGAGATATATCCCATTATTTTGTTTTGTTTTACAAAACAAACTAGGCTCAAAGAAGAAAAACTAGTGTGACTTAACTCTCATTTCAGACAGGTTATACAAATCAAATTCCTAAGTATAACATAGGAGGTGAATTCCTTTTCCCAAATTCCACTGACTTCACCATCTATATTACCTGACTGGTGGTGCGGGCTATTTCTGGTGTTGTTGCTTTGGCTTCAGACAAGAGATCTCTCTTGATTCTGTACTGGTGCTCTCTCTTTCTCCATCCCTGGGACTGAGAAACAATACAAAATTGTCAAGGAACCTGAGATTTGTCCAAACATGGAAAATGTATATTGTAGAATTGATTTACATGCAAGATTATGAAATGTGTATTGCAGTTTGCTTACCAAGGTGGAGTGTCTTTGTCAATGAACTGCCACATAGTTAGAATTCTTCTCGCTTACCCTGTGTCTGTAGATACTAAAAATCTGCATATTTTTACCCCTTTCGGCTTGTCATTAATGATCAGAGAAAGCTCTATGACATGTCATTATCTCCTCTTTTTTTATTATTATTCTGCTACCCACAGACCTAAGATAATCAGGCATTTTTACCAGCATCCTCTAATTGCAGTCCTGTGGTTATTCAACAGTTCAAAACATTGCAACTATCAGAGGATCTTGAATGAGGTCTTATGCTGGAAGTGTGTTTATGGACGCATATCAAGATGTCCTCTCAGTACATGATTGCAACAGGGCATTAACATGCATAGTCGATCCAGAGGAAAGGGGAGGGGACCTTATTTCGAGGTACAATCCCTCAGTGGGCAGTAAATTACCCATAATATCTCCCACACTAGCAATTAGCCCTGTTTGCTGACTGCCTGAATTGTTTCACAGTAGTTCGGCACAGTTACCACCGTACTTAAATTAGCATAGTTCCAATGCATAAGCCTTCCTGCCTTACAGGCAGTGTGTCTGCAATGCAATGCAATGCAAACTGGCCATAGCTTCATGAAACTTACCTGTCTGGCCGTGATCCAACCAATTTTTTTTGCCTTGTTTGGTCTCCCACATATTAATGAAAGTTTCTGGTTATGTTTTCAGATGAAAGTTAATGGAATTGGTGTTGAAAAAATCAGGAGGATCTGATTCCTGGAAAAAAAAAGAAATGCAATGTTCATTTCCTTTAGAGGGATGTTGGCAAATTCAATCAATTCAGATTTGATTGAAATGCAATGGGAAAGGGGATCATGCTTAACTTAATTCTATGAGGTGATCAAGAAGATTTTCCCTTTTCCTTTCCCTTTATTTCTTAACAGAATAATAGAGCTGGAAGGGACCTTGGAGGTCATCTAGTCCAACCCCTGCTCAAGCATGCTTATTGCTGCTATACATAGTTGTTAGCTGCTACTTCCCAAAAGTTTAGAGACTCTTTCTGATGCTTATTAAGTGATTTAAAATGTTTGCCGAAACACAAATATAAAATCTAATAATATTACTATGATATAACACAGAGCATAGGATTCTGTCAATACTTTAAAATATATATATCCTGACCTTAACCAATCTCAGAAAAGGAAGTCGGGTCAGACATCAAGAGATCTCCAGAAAACACCTCAAAAAATATTTTTGGGGGAGTAAAACAGATCATATTGTTGCTAAGAAAACCATCTGAAACAGGACCAGGTAACCATCAAGATTTTGTCTGTATTTGAATGTATTTAAGGCTCAGTAGCTAAGATGCTGAGCTTGTCTATTGAAAGGTTCAGCGGTTCGAATCCCTAATGCCGCATAATGGGGTGAGCTCCTTTTACTTGTCCCAGCTTCTGCCAACCTAGCAGTTCGAAAGCACATAAAACCACAAGTAGAAAAATAGGGACCACCTTTGGTGGGAAGGTAACAGCATCCAGGTGCCTTTGGCATTTAATCATGCCAGCCACATGACCATGGAGATATCTTCGGACAGCACTGGCTCTTCAGCTTTGAAACGGAGATGAGCACCAACCCCTAGAGTTGGAAACAACTAGCACATATGTGCAAGGGGAACTTTTACCTTACCTTAAGAGTATACATCGGGGTGAAATGCTCCCGGTTCAGACTGGATCAGCTGATCCAGTAGCGATGGCGGTGGGTGGTTCAGAGAACTGGTAGAAAAAAATCCCTGCCCGCCTGATTGCCTGCTTGCCGCTTCTTTTAAAAAATGCTTTTAAAAGGTTAAAAAAAAGGCTCTGATGATCACAGCTGAGCTGCCCAATTATCAGAGCCTTTTTTTTAACTTAAAAAAAATTTTTTTACAACCTATTTGGCTGAATAGGTTGTAAAAAATGCTTTTAAAATAAAAAAAAGGCTCTGACGATCACAGCTGAGCTGCACGATGCGTCAGAGCCTTTTTTTCTTCCTTCATCCCTATCACTTTAGGGCAGTGTTTCCCAACTTCAGCAACTTTAAAATGCATGAACTTCATCTCCCAGAATGCTACTAATTGGATGGCTAAGGGAATTCTGGAAGTTGAAGTCCATACATCTTAAAATTGCTGCACTTCAGAAACACTGCTTTAGGACATTAGATGTGATACTTCACCTATGTGGTAAATGAATCCCTGGAGCATCCTTTTGCTCTGTTGGAGACAGGCAGATTTCAGCCCCCACCCCACCCCCAATTCTATCTTGAGAAGACCACTGCTATTGATGGTGGGAAAGAAAGAAAGCAATTATTCCTTTGCCAGTAGCAGCTGAGAACAGAGGTCCTAAAACAAATATGATGGTAGCATAAAACAATATGGAAGATAAGTAAGAACACAGGAATTAGTACTTGGACTTGATATCCTTGTGCTTGTTTGAGTTTCCTCTGCCAGTTGCATTTCTCAGCTAGTTATTAATGTGTCCATTGATAAAACAGTGCAATTTTTTTGATGTGACTACTTGATGTATGAGTGAATTAAGATGCTTTTGTAGGATGTTTAACTCATGCACATTAATCCATGCACATTAATAATATACAGAGCGAAAAGAAATATTGAACATCAAAGTGCACATAAAGGATCAAACTGCAGCTTTAAGAAATGGGATGGGGAATCTAAGGTTCCCAATCCCAGATCTAAAGGGAAGTTCATTCCATGTCAAAATGAACGGTCCTGTGATTTGAATCACACTCATCTTTCTACTTTTCCTTTGCTCATCTTTTCCTGTTTCTCCATATAAAGAGCTTGCTTGTTCTGTTAAATGGATGATCAACATGGAACACTGCCTGCCCCCCTCAAGACCCCTGTCTCCTTGATTGCAGATGCTAACATTAAAGTCAAGACTTATTTTAACTTATTGCATGCTTTTTTTTCTTATGCTTTGCAGTCCCATCTGAATCTCCCACATGGAAGTTAGGTCTTTTTTTAAAAAAATGTTTCATTTCATTTCTCTATGATATAATCAGACACTACTTAATTAGAGAATATGTGCTATTTATCCAGGAAATATGAATTTCCAAATACATTTTCTCTATGCTGATTGCAGATAATGTGAGGAAGCGTACCCTCTGATTCATTAGCCTAGTAAAAGAGATGTTCAGAATTATTTGGTATAATTCACAGCACTTAAGAAAGCATATATTTTCATAATACTTTAAATCCATTGCTTATGGTAGTAACTCAGCCATATTATGACTAGCTTGCCATAGCAATGTCATCTTAAAATTGTGGAGCTGCCATTTTTTTTTTAATTGTAACTGGCCAAGGCGCCAACTGATTTAGTGTATTCATTTCTGCAAGTGATTACCATGTGATAATATGAATGCTGGCTCCTGTGTTTAGCAAATTGTAATGGCAGTTGTAATAGCGGGGAGGTATAATAGTTTAAGAGAAAGAAGGATAGAAGAAAGAGGTGAAAAAAACATTGGTTTCTGCAACGATCATTTCAAATACTACCCTGAATGTCATCTAAACTCATATGCTGGTTTCTTTTGCATGCTTCATTAGTACATAGTGATCTAATACCCAGCTGAAAACTCTGTAAGATGGAGCATGGCCACAAACTTGCTTTGGCAAATTTGAAAGGAAATGTAACAATTTCATTGGAGATGAATCATCAATGAATATTAATGCAGAATGATTAGTTATCTGAAAAGACCAGGTTTGGAGATTGCATTTTTGCTTTTAATGAGATATACTGGGGAGAAATAGTAAAATATTTGTGTGCAGGTGTGTCTGATTATAAGCTGTTCTGTAAAACAGGATTCAGTATCAAACAGGTTTTTGGTGTATTTCATCATCTTAGTACTTCTGTTCATTTGAAATGACTTTAGACATTAGAGAGGTTCATGGGGTATGATTTTTTTAAAAAGTAAAGATAGCATTCATAATGGTACAATTAAAACTTTGCTTAATGGTTTTTTTTACTACACCTTATGGACATCTCTCATAGAAATAAATAATTGAGGTTTCATCATACAGTCTTTCAACTGGTTGCCTCGTGCTCATAACTGGGAGACCACCTATGCAAACTGGTTATTGATTTGGCATGTATGCCTATTTCACTCATCAATGCTGATAAGTGGCAAATTGCCACAAAAGCCCCAAACTGGTGAAGTTTGAACCTATCAGTCCCAAATAATGTATTGCATTTTTTGAACATTTCATTTCTGCAATTCACTCTGAAGGAAAATTTGACAAAACAAAACATTTTTTTAAAAAAAATGGCTGTAATCCAATATGGGGTAACAACCCTTAAGCTCTTTATAATCATCAGGTTTAAACATGTTCATAACTGCCTTGAATTGTGGCCAGAATCTTAAGTTTGTTGATAAATGATCTTAAGGAAACACTGTGTATTCTCTTGCCAGATTTAATACTTCACATACAAGGTGCAGTTTGAAAAACTCGAAATCTGACAGCTGCTGTAATTGGGACCATTTAAAAAAATAGAGTGAGGTGACTATCATAGGACCAAATTAGATATGACAGGGACAACCAGTTTTGGTTGTTCACAGCTTTGTCCTAATCAGCTAAGTTGCAAGGCCTACAGTGTCACTTGATGGAGGGGAGCTGGCCTCTGCAGTCCTTCTCTTGGCTTACCTGTCCTTGTTTGTTTTGCACATTTGTTCATGCCAGGTTGGATTGGCTAAATTTGGCAGAGTGTGAGAAAGTAAAGTAAGAGAGGAGAAGAGTATGTGTACAAAGTAGGGAAGGATTGCTGGAGAGTAGAAGAAAGAGGTGAAAAAACATTGGTTTCTGCAACGATCATTTCAAATACTACCCTGAATGTCATCTAAACTCATATGCTGGTTTCTTTTGCATGTTTCATTAGTACATAGTGATCTAATACCCAGCTGAAAACTCTGTAAGATGTAGCATGGCCACAAACTTGCTTTGGCAAATTTGAAAGGAAATGTAACAATTTCATTGGAGATGAATCATCAGTGAATATTAATGCAGAATGATTAGTTATCTGAAAAGACCAGGTTTGGAGATTGCATTTTTGAACATTTCATTTCTGCAATTCACTCTGAAGGAAAATTTGACAAAACAAAACATTTTTTTAAAAAAAATGGCTGTAATCCAATATGGGGTAACAACCCTTAAGCTCTTTATAATCATCAGGTTTAAACATGTTCATAACTGCCTTGAATTGTGGCCAGAATCTTAAGTTTGTTGATAAATGATCTTAAGGAAACACTGTGTATTCTCTTGCCAGATTTAATACTTCACATACAAGGTGCAGTTTGAAAAACTCGAAATCTGACAGCTGCTGTAATTGGGACCATTTAAAAAAATATAGAATGAGGTGACTATCATAGGACCAAATTAGATATGACAGGGACAACCAGTTTTGGTTGTTCACAGCTTTGTCCTAATCAGCTAAGTTGCAAGGCCTACAGTGTCACTTGATGGAGGGGAGCTGGCCTCTGCAGTCCTTCTCTTGGCTTACCTGTCCTTGTTTGTTTTGCACATTTGTTCATGCCAGGTTGGATTGGCTAAATTTGGCAGAGTGTGAGAAAGTAAAGTAAGAGAGGAGAAGAGTATGTGTACAAAGTAGGGAAGGATTGCTGGAGAGTAGAAGAAAGAGGTGAAAAAAACATTGGTTTCTGCAACGATCATTTCAAATACTACCCTGAATGTCATCTAAACTCATATGCTGGTTTCTTTTGCATGTTTCATTAGTACATAGTGATCTAATACCCAGCTGAAAACTCTGTAAGATGTAGCATGGCCACAAACTTGCTTTGGCAAATTTGAAAGGAAATGTAACAATTTCATTGGAGATGAATCATCAGTGAATATTAATGCAGAATGATTAGTTATCTGAAAAGACCAGGTTTGGAGATTGCATTTTTGCTTTTAATGAGATATACTGGGGAGAAATAGTAAAATATTTGTGTGCAGGTGTGTCTGATTATAAGCTGTTCTGTAAAACAGGATTCAGTATCAAACAGGTTTTTGGTGTATTTCATCATCTTAGTACTTCTGTTCATTTGAAATGACTTTAGACATTAGAGAGGTTCATGGGGTATGATTTTTAAAAAAATGGCTGTAATCCAATATGGGGTAACAACCCTTAAGCTCTTTATAATCATCAGGTTTAAACATGTTCATAACTGCCTTGAATTGTGGCCAGAATCTTAAGTTTGTTGATAAATGATCTTAAGGAAACACTGTGTATTCTCTTGCCAGATTTAATACTTCACATACAAGGTGCAGTTTGAAAAACTCGAAATCTGACAGCTGCTGTAATTGGGACCATTTAAAAAAATATAGAATGAGGTGACTATCATAGGACCAAATTAGATATGACAGGGACAACCAGTTTTGGTTGTTCACAGCTTTGTCCTAATCAGCTAAGTTGCAAGGCCTACAGTGTCACTTGATGGAGGGGAGCTGGCCTCTGCAGTCCTTCTCTTGGCTTACCTGTCCTTGTTTGTTTTGCACATTTGTTCATGCCAGGTTGAATTGGCTAAATTTGGCAGAGTGTGAGAAAGTAAAGTAAGAGAGGAGAAGAGTATGTGTACAAAGTAGGGAAGGATTGCTGGAGAGTAGAAGAAAGAATGACACAGACTATATAACTTTTTTTTTGCGGGGGGGAGAGGTAAAAGACAGGAAGTACAGAAAAAGAAAATGCGGAGCAGAAGACAGGGCTTAATTCACACCTGAACTCTGACCTCTCTGTTTGCATTCACATGAACACACACAGATGAACTCAGATGCACAGACAGGGCAAGAGAATATATGAGTAAAATTGTAGGAATGAAATTTAGAAAAAAGAAAATGCAGAGCAGAAGACAGGGCTTAATTCACACCTGAACTCTGACCTCTCTATTTGCATTCACACACAGATGAACTCAGATGCACAGACAGGGCAAGAGAATATATGAGTAAAATTGTAGGAATGAAATTTAGAAAAAAAAGAAACACAAGGCAGAAATTCTCCAAACAAATGACTGTTCCCCAGAAGGAGGGGCCTCAAACCTTCCCTCCTAAATTTCTCCATCACCTCTTCTCTCCAGAGCTCCACAAAACCGGTAATCTTCTTATTTTAAGTTCTCCTCTCTCCAGGGAATTTTGGAGTTGATGTCCACACATCTTAAAGTTGCCAAGCTGGAAAAACACTGGCATAAAATGCTCCTAAGAAACAAATCCTATCAAGTTCATTTCCAAGCTGTGAATTAAAAACACAAGTAGTGGCCTGAACCAAAGGTGAGCTTTAATTTGGAGAGCCAACTGTTGGAGGTGTACAATCCTAATCCTGCCCTTTACACAGAAAAACCTTACCATTGTTCTTTGAATGTGCACAAAATTCCTAGGAATTCCAAGAAGTTGCCCTTAGTCAGCATTCCTAGAAAGTGCTTTTGCAATCAGCACCCTTTCAATTATTTAGCATTTGTTGATTTCTTTGGGAAAAGCCCCCATTTCCCCCCTTATTTGATTTTTATTTATTTGCAAAATTTATATTTACACCTACTCACTCATGACAACTGATTAAAGAGATCTCAGGTTAAGCTCAGACTGGGAGGACTCTTCACTCAATTATAGTGTTGCATTTTAATATTTGTCTAGAGTCTAATTTGTTTCTTTTGTCTTGATTACAGTGAGAAGAATATGTGGTGGGATGACTTGATGTCCTTCCCATACCTGTTTAAATGGTTTTGGAGTACCAAAGCAAGTTAAATTTCTTCTGGAGTTCCCAAGAAAGCTTTTCTCAGCAACCCATTCAATATCTGGACAATGTGTCCAAACAGGTCCTCTGCATATCCTGTCTTCTTTACCTCAAATGGTAGAAATACTTAGAAGATGTCATCAAGTGAAGAATAAGGAATCTGGACCAAATGTAGAAAAATGTCTTCTGAAGCAGTTATGTCCCAATTTGTTTGCTCTTGTCTGGATGTGGCATATTACTACGCAAATTTGGCTGCTTCATATCTTCCAGTTACAGGGAATTATATGAGAACTTTCCCTTCCTTGGTATTCATACTATTAATTCCCTTTTCTATTGTGATTCTATATTCAAAAAGTTTTTATTAGTCAAAAAAGGTTTATACAAATACATTTCAGGTATGGTAAATTTTCATTTTTCTTATCTAAAATAAGAATTTTACTCAAATTTTTTAACACATACAACAGCCATATGGCAAGCAGGTAACACGAAGTAGCTAAGTTTACAAATTTTAAATACGTAATAAAGAAGAGTCAAGAATAAACAGAATATCGTACAAAAGAGAGTAAGGAAAACCAACACAATCCCAAATATCTTTATCACTTCCTAGTTTTAGATCTCAGAACTCTGGGTTCAGCCTGACCCAACTCCAGGGCCGCAACAGCGGCAGCCGCTTCCTCCCCATGATCTATAACTTCCCCTTCTTCAATTCCTGGGTCATCTGATTCCAGGAGGGCTTTGTGTTCCTCCACATAGGCCGTAGCCTCCGCAATTGTACTGATTTTTTCGTAATGCCCTCCCGGAAAATCATCAATCCCTCTGGCATCAGCCATCTGAAGCCCACTCCTTCTGGTACAATTTGCTTGACAAAAATAATATTTCTTTCTTTTTCACGTACCTGTCTGGGAATCTGCCTCAGAATGGCTATCTCCTGCCCCTGTAAATCAGTGCCCCACTCCTATGTTTTCTAAGAATTTCATCTCTCGTCTCTCTTCTCACAAATTTGACATGAACCTCTCTGGGAACTGCATGCGTGCGTGCATATTGAATTAACTCTATAAACTCGATCCACATCCCAATTCATGAAATCAACACCTCTCCCAAGAAATTCTCCCAACAATTTAGTCACAACATCTCTCAAGTCTTCTTGGTCCACTTCTTCCAAATTTTGGAACCTAAGGAAATAAGACATTTTATCCATCTGTAGTCCAAGCACAGCATTGCCTGTCGCCTCCTCTCTTTTCTGCACTGCCCGCATCTCACCCTCAAACCTTCCACTTTCTGCTTGTTTTCTGCTGAAACTTGTTGAGTATCCTTTAAATCCTTTTGGATAGTCACAATTTCTGCTCTTATTTCATCCAATTTCTTGTCCATATTAGATAACTTTTCCAAAATTCTCTCCATCTCTCCAGCAGTTGGTCTCTGACCTTTGCCATTTAAAAAAATTTTAAAATCCTCAGGCAAGCACAGTATCCTTGTAATTTCCTCCGGATCCACCAGGGGCACTCACAGGAGCAACGAGTCCAGAGTACAGTTAGTCAACCAGGAAGTCAAGGGAAGTGATGTCATCAAAATTCTCATAGTGAAGGCGGAAGCTGGACGCCACCACTGTTCCCCATGCTGGTTAGGGAATTTTTGGAGTTGATGTCCACACATCTTAAAGTTGCCAAGCTGGAAAAACACTGGCATAAAATGCTCCTAAGAAACAAATCCTATCAAGTTCATTTCCAAGCTGTGAATTAAAAACACAAGTAGTGGCCTGAACCAAAGGTGAGCTTTAATTTGGAGAGCCAACTGTTGGAGGTGTACAATCCTAATCCTGCCCTTTACACAGAAAAACCTTACCATTGTTCTTTGAATGTGCACAAAATTCCTAGGAATTCCAAGAAGTTGCCCTTAGTCAGCATTCCTAGAAAGTGCTTTTGCAATCAGCATCCCTTCAATTATTTAGCATTTGTTGATTTCTTTGGGAAAAGCCTCCATTTCCCCCCTTATTTGATTTTTATTTATTTATTTGCAAAATTTATATTTACACCTACTCACTCATGACAACTGACTAAAGAGATCTCAGGTTAAGCTCAGACTGGGAGGACTCTTCACTCAATTATAGTGTTGCATTTTAATATTTGTCTAGAGTCTAATTTGTTTCTTTTGTCTTGATTACAGTGAGAAGAATATGTGGTGGGATGACTTGATGTCCTTCCCATACCTGTTTAAATGGTTTTGGAGTACCAAAGCAAGTTAAATTTCTTCTGGAGTTCCCAAGAATGCTTTTCTCAGCAACCCATTCAATATCTGGACAATGTGTCCAAACAGGTCCTCTGCATATCCTGTCTTCTTTACCTCAAATGGTAGAAATACTTAGAAGATGTCATCAAGTGAAGAATAAGGAATCTGGACCAAATGTAGAAAAATGTCTTCTGAAGCAGTTATGTCCCAATTTGTTTGCTCTTGTCTGGATGTGGCATATTACTACGCAAATTTGGCTGCTTCATATCTTCCAGTTACAGGGAATTATATGAGAACTTTCCCTTCCTTGGTATTCATACTATTAATTCCCTTTTCTATTGTGATTCTAGATCGTGAGAGTATGGAAGCAATATTTCTTCAAATCCACAGTTAGAAGGGAAGTAAAACGGGGCAGAGTTCAAGATCTTAAAATCAGTGAACTAGCATCAGACACAAAATAACACCTCTTATTTCTCTGATTTAAACCATAATCCTGGGAATCTGTGGAAAGTCTGAAGTTGACAGAAAGCTAATTTGCTCTAACAGCGACACCTCCCATATTGTTGGAAGGGCAATTAAAACTAGGCTTGTCTCCATTATTTGCATATTAATGGCACGTGCTAAAATATGTAGAGATTTACAAAGGGATAAAATCTCCTCCAGCCCAAAATATATGAAATGCCTTTCATGCAGCTATGATGGGTCATAAACTATCAGTGAATCTGCTAGGAATGCTGAATTCACGGCATGGTTTTAAATTGCAAATGGCATCTGTGGTTTTAGGAGAATAAGAGGTAGCCTGCAAATTCTGTGGATATGGGAAGAATGAATGAATATATATAGTATAAGCTAAATAAAGTCACTTTGGAGAAATGTATTGTGTCCTGTCTTGTGTAAATTGAAATCAAGCTTTTGGCTCAGACTTGGTAAATGTGGGGGGAGGGGGAGAAAGAAAAGGGGGAGAAAAGTCGGTTAAGGAAAGCCAGACGCGGTGACAAAAAAGCAAACAAGAACAGATCTGCAACAGTTCCCCTCCACCCCTCCTGCACTGCAAAATGGCCTCTGATTAAACATCTACAAAATTCCAGTCTCTGATATTAGCCAGACTCTCAAGGCCAAGTTTCTCTTTGCACATAAAACAAAAAATAAATTAAAAACAGCCACAGGCTGAGATTTTCTTAACAATCCTCTCGTTATGACCATGGCTTCCCCATATGGCCTTCTTATTTTTAACTGTATAATAAACCCCCCTTCTGCATTTTGGGACCTTTTAGGGGTTCTAGAGTATCAAAATCAAAGGAAAAAAGGGGAGGATTTCTTTAAAAAGGAAAATGGAGTGGGGGGGACTTGTTAAATGAGTCTCTAATAAAAGAGCCTGATGTGAATTTACAGGCTAAGCTGCCCTCTTCCCCCCTCCCCAGCAAAAAAATGAACAAATCCAGGCTGATAAGCCTTTAGATGGAATTGGACACTGGCTGTAATCAGGCCTAGTCCTTGTAGGCTAGAATGCCTATTCTCCAAGAATCTTTATCTTTTCCATTTGCCAGTATATTTTCCTCAAATATCTAAGGAGGAAACATCTCATTTGTAAGTTCCTGAAAACATCAGGCTGCCCACTTGAAAGACAATGCTGGACTAGACAAATTATCAATCTCATCTAACAGGGCTCTTACATGTGGTACATAATTGAATAAATATTAATCATCTCTCAGCATAAAGGAACCATGTATAATCTGAGCCCACCACCCCAACAGGATACAGAATTATAATTTTTAATATGACAGGAAAAAAATGTGGGAAATAATTATCTTAACTCTTTTTCATTTAATCTGGTTAATTAAAAATAATAATTCCAATTCCACTTAGTTTTAGCCTCGACCTATTCACATTCTCTTATCCTTACCTACTTTTGTAAGTTTAGACCCATATATACCACTCAAAGGACTACTGTAGTCTGCAATATAAAGAGCATATATAGTAACTCAAAGCAGTATGTTCCTGGGCAACCACAGACTCCACTCATCTCAGAAAAAGTCAAGAGAAATTTTAAAAAATCGTATCAGTCCAGAACAATCTGTTTAGCCTCTTTTAGGAAAAAATGGTGCCAAGCCCCAGTAAGATGCATGGTATGGAATCATTTAAAGATTCAAGCCCAAAAGTCTGTTCTGAAGGACCTAATAGACAGCTGGAATATAGCTTGGGTTTCAAACATTATAGTTTTACAAACTCTTCATTCAGAACAATCAGTGATGGACACAATGGTCTGGTTCATAACGCTCATAATATACTTTAAATATTAGGGTGATATGTGGAGCCACTACCACTATGACATAGTGTTATAAAGATCAGGTTGTTATGCCTTGTTGGATAAATCATGGCTTAAAAATATTACTTTTGCATTATGTGTGAATTATGCAAATATTCCACTATAAGCTACAGAGTGTGATATGTTTGCTGAAAAACACTATTTATGATCCAGGACTCTGACTTTGTGCCTCTTTCATTGATATTTCACATATTTGCACCTTATATACTTATTGGCTTGTCTCCTAATTTTACTGTAGATATTGGTCTTCTGCGTTACTTGTAAGAAAATGATAGTGCTTCTTGGGATGAAGTCACATATGGGTGGAAAATACACAGTGAAAAATAAAGTGAGACTTTGCCAAGAGTCGAGATATATTTTATCTTGACTTTTATACTATGGGGCAAGTCCCATAGTATAAAATGTGGTGGGGGGGAGGACTGAAATGGTGTTTAGTGCTATTGGACCTAGGAAAGATTTACTGAAACTTGGATACAGCTTTGTCACCTCCACAGTAGCAGCTGTGCATTCTTTGTTTCTCTCTTCCCCCCCACCCAAGATTAAAAAAAAAATCCCATCTCCAGGGCTGTCAATCCATTTTCCAGATGATGTTAAGTTTTACTTCATTATTACTTGGTTGCAGGCCTTCTTTTTTTGGAACCATTAAAATGTATGTATGGTGCATAGGGAGGAGACCGAGAATATTAGGAATTTGCAAATGACAGGCCAGACAGCCATCGAGTAACCGGAGACATTTTTGTATTGTGAGTGTCTGAACTGGTTATTTCTTACCTGAAATTTTCAGCAGTAATTAACAAGTGTGCTTCTTCTTCACAGTATTTTTTTTTTAAAGCAGCCTATTTTTATTCTTTTGTTTTAGAGCATAATGGCACTTTTCCTTCAACAAGCCCCAAATCGGTTCATCACAGCCAGTATTTTACCATCTGCATATTTTAAAAAAGAGAGAAAATCATAAAATGTTTATATTCGAGAAGTGTCTATTTCTGAGCAAGTAAGCTCTGATGTGCACAACCGCATTGTCTACAAAAGCCTCTTTGGTAATGATGCAGCTGGGTTAAAAAATACTCACACGCACCTAGGCAAATATAATGGGAGACCAGGCAGACAGTCTTTAGTGCAAACTTTAATCTCCTATGTTACAATTATATTGTTGAAAATGATACTTGTGGCTGCAACTCATTTGTGAATCCCCGCAAAAGGCTGGATCACAAATTCCTCGTCAGAGGCGGCCGAACTTGATCTCTACCAAATTTGGACCACAGCAGGAGGCTGTGAGCAGACTGATTTGCATCTCAATGCTTTGGCCACCCCAACCTTTAAATCTCACTGCTGAGCTGTCACAATGGAAACTGGGATGAATCTTTGGTGCATTCCTGATCTACATTAAATACAGATTCATTTGTAGCACAATGCAGGCTGGTTGTTCATGAGGGTGAATGGAACTCTGAATTTTAGGAAGTCTTGTTGGAAATACTTGATAATTTCTTCAAGCTGGGGAAGGGAGTGGGATGCTTGGTATCTCTTTAAAAATGATATTGGGGAGATGTATTTTTTTCACTTCTGGAATCATTTCTTTATGCTGATCATGGTCTGATTACTAGTTTTACTTATTAAATGAATTGAAAAAAAGACTTAGAGGTTACAATACATTTCTAAACAACTGCATATCAAGCGAAATTATTTGCCAAACAGTGACTAGCAACAACTGAATTTGTATATAATATTATGAAATTGTGACACTAAAAGAGAGTTCATTTCATCCTAGGACCCAATCAGTGCAGGATCCCTATCAATGTTTGGGCTTAGTGGCTAAGACTTCTGGGAGTTATAGTCTCTGTTTATCTGGAAAGCATCAGCATTAATCTATTCCCTCTCCCTGAATACTTTCAGGAAAGAGAACTCATCCATCCCAAGGCAATCCATTGCCTTAGCTATAAAAGACAGCTGGGTGACTTTGGGCCAGTCATTCTCTCTCAGCCCAACCCACCTAACAGGGTTCTTATGAGAAAAAATAGGAGGAAGAAGAACTATTAGGGATGTTTGCCACCTTGAGTTATTTGTGGAAGGAAGGAAGGAAGGAAGGAAGGAAGGAAGGAAGGAAGGAAGGAAGGAAGGAAGGAAGGAAGGATATAGTTCTTACTATTGGGAGATTTCTCCTAATATTTAGACAAAGTTAAATTATCAGAGATCCCTAGCCTTTAGTACTAATTCTGCTTAAGGAGCAATAGAAATTAACTCATCTTCTTCCTCTGCATGATAATGTTTCATATATTTGAAGATGGCTACCATGTCTCACCATAATTTTCTCATTCTAGACTTAACGTTTAATTCTTTCATCCATTCTTCATGAGTTTTTTAAATTTTATTTTCAGACTTGGCAAATTGTTGGTATGTAATAACGCATCTGCAAGGCAAAGAAATTCTCCTGCATTTCTTTCCACTTTTCATGCACTTTAATGAAAAAGAATTTGTTTTAAATTTTTCTACAGAGTACATTTCAACAAAAGACCCATGTCTGAATTGTGGTATTTGTACATACACAATGATGAGAGGAATATTCTCTCTTTCACTTTAATATTCTCTCTCTAAGCAGTCTTCAGACATCCTAGTTTCCCACCTTCAATCAATCCTACAGGAAGACATTACAAATTGCACCTTCTCTTGTAATAATTCCCTTGAAATTGTCTATTTGATAGAGAATTTTTTTAAAAAAAGTATGCTTATCTCTAATCCTGAGTGGCTTGTTGCACACAATAGGTTTAACCTAGTTACTGAAACAACCAACTGGTGCAAATGCAGTCATGAATTTTCTAATACGCTATATAAGCATGTCATTCAAACTCAGTGAAAGCCCTGCCTAACCAAAGTCCCCTCTTTCTTAGTCTTACAGGATTGTAATGGGAATATCAAAATCCTTCACATTGCATTTAGTTCAGGGGTAAAATCTAAAATTTTTCCCTACTGCTTCTGTGGGCATGGCTTAATTGATGGGTGTGGCTTGGTGGTCAGATGACTGGGTGGGCGTGGCCAATAACAATAAATAACAAAAATAATAAACAAAGTATACAAAACAATAAGAGGTACCAAAACCAACTTTCACACTTTACACACACACAACACAACTGACTCACACACAATGTAAAAGCAGCTGCACTTCACCCAAAATGGCCCCTGCAACAAGCAGGAATCTCACAAAGCCACAAACAGCTCAAAAACCAACTTTCACACTTTACACACACACACACACAACACAACTGACTCGCACACACACACAAAATGCCACATACAGCTTTGTGAGATTTTGTGTGTTTGTGTCGTTAGAGTGAAACGCTACAGAAACACACCAAATCTCAGAAAGCTGCACAAATATTTTATTTTATTATTTTATTTTATTTATATTTTTTAGATCAGGGGTCTCCAACCTTAGTAACTTTCAGGTTTGTGGACTTCAATTCCCAGAGTTCCTCAGCTAGCAAAGCAGGCAAATTCAGTTGCTGACTGAGATGGATTTCAGACAGGCAGATTCAGCTGCTAGCTGATGCAACTGATGTAAAGCATGGCTTTCCCAGCCGGAAAAGAGCAGTTAATTAGGTAAGTGCCTTATCGCAGCTCAGAACCTCTTAAAAGGAGGTTTTCTACAAGCTCTTTGGCTGAAAAGCTTGTAGAAAACATGTTTTTTAAGGTTCTGGGGATGAGGAACTCAGCTGGGATCGCCAGAGGAGCCTTTTAAAACTTTTTTTTACAGCCTTTTCGGCTGAAGAGGTTTAAAAAAAAAACAAAAAACTTTTAAAGGGTTCTGACAATCTCAGCTGAGCCGCGGGATCCTCAAAGGCTTTTTTTTACTTTTAAAGGCATGTTTTCGGCTCAGCAGAGGCAGGGCGCGGGGCCAGGGATTTTTGCTACTGGTTCTCCAAACCACCCACCGCCATCACTACCGAATCGGGCAAGCCGGTCCGAACTGGGAACATTTCACCCCTGATTTAGTTCCTAATTTGGTGGTCTGCAGGTAATTGACAGTCAAATAAGATAACCAGCCAGGTAACCAGATCTTCAGGAACAATAAATTTGAAACTGACATAGAAATTGTATTTTTTATTTAGCAATTCTCCCCAAAATATTATTTTTAATGTATTTTTATATGATTGTGCCCTGTTCTCAGCAAGTGAGTAAGGGCTCTCTTTCTCTTGTGACATTCCTGACTATCAAATATTTTCTATTGGGACCTCAGTCTATCTGCCCTTAGAAAAGTAGGAAACAAAATATAGCTATTTTTTAAAAAAAATTTTTATAATTTTATAAGTTTTAGAGAGTTTAATTTTAATGGCATATTGTTTTAAATTTTAGCCGATATATAATAAGTTTTTAAATCTTTGTTTTATTTGTATATTGTCTATTTTTACTATGGCTGTGAACCGCCCTGAGTCCTTCGGGAGAAGGGCGGTATAAAAATCTAATAATTAATAATGATAATAATAATAATAAATACCAGAAATGTCATTGTTAATTAATTTAAATATTTTAATTTATATTTTTTAAAAAAATGTATTGTTTTTTAATTACTTTTGACTTCTTTTGAATATTCTGTTGCATGGCTTGTTTTGATCTTTCCCCTGTAACTATCTTTAGATGCATTGAACTAATCTCCCCCTATTCACCCAGCATCGTCAATTTTATTGGCTATGCAATTCCCAGTAAAGAATCACAAAGCTTGGTTAGGCTACATTATCTTTTCCTTTCTTCCATAATTCTATCTTTTTAAAAAAAGAAAAGGTGAAGGGCTTAGATATGTTGGACACAACATGCCTCCATCAATTTACTTCCAGAGTTTCTTGTTCTAATAGTGATATGCAGATTGTTTAATAAATAATTTCAGTTTGAGGGGAAAAATGAATGAGAGATTCTCTCTCTGTGTGTGGTTGTGTGTGTGTGTGTGTGTAAGTCAGAGAGAGAGAAAAAGACAATGGAGACAGAGGGAGAAGATACTAATTAAGAAATGGATTTAGGCCGCCACAGCCTCATACATGAGACAAAAGGTTAAGTAAATGCCAAGGCTGCTATGGCTTTTCAAACAATGAATATTAGTTTTAGAATCATTAATGTCTCCTTAGAAAACAGAGTCGTATCAGAGACTTTCATGGTAAAATAACCAAGATTGGATCTGTTTCTTTACAAAATTAGAAGTTAAGTTATTCTTTCTCTGAGAGCTAAATATATGCAATTAACAGAGCATAGAAAGGCAATAGGGAATTGGACTTTCACACTTTTGGCAAACAAACTTGAAAGAATAGCTTCGTGAGGAGCCCAGCTGCCTCATGAATGGGTCTTGAGCTGAGGCTACTGGTGGGCATTAGGAACACCTGAAGCAAGCAAAGACTGCAACATAGTTTTCATTAATCAGTCCTTTAATAATAGACAAGGCAGTACTCCACAATCAAGAATGAATTCGATACTTTAAGAGACCTTTTCAATTCTATTTTCAGTGGCATGGGACATTCCAAATTGTTTCCTTCCTCAGTGGTGTTGTCTTTGGGGGCCGTATCAGAGGAGTTTCCCCTGGGGTAGCCTGACCATTAGACACAATAAAGGGCAGTATTCATCAGTTAATTTTAAGGTAAATGTTTAGTTAATTTTTAAAAAATGTTTTCTACCTCCAGATTTACTGGTTACTAAACAAGAATTTTCCTAAGAAGAAGGAACAGTCATACTAACAGTACCATTATTGTTCCTTCCTCCTGTCCTTAAGACAGGAGAAAATATATGAGTATAAATTGTGCTGCCATCAGGTTCTCACATGTGAGAAAGACCTAGAGCAAAGGTGTCAAGCTCAATTTCATTGAGTGCCGCATCAGGCTCATGTTTGACCTTGTGAGGCTGGGGTGGGCTTGGCATGTCATGTCAGAGGCACCTGTGGTGGCCTGAGCACTTTGCCAGCAAAAATAGGATCCCAATCTCCATTTTCAGCTGGGACGGCCTCCTGCAACCCTCTGCCAGTGAAAATGGAGCTTGCACTGTGGGCCAGTCCTTTGGTGTTTCCAGGGCAGCCTCACAGGCCAGATCTAAGCACCCCACAGACCGGATCCAGCCTGGGGGCTTTGAGTTTGATACCCCTGATCTAGAGAAATGGAGTGAAGTGATACTACCTAAGGAATGGCTAGAAAAGAGAGGACATAACCTACAGCTGCATAATGGATGAAGAAAAAGTCTCAGAAGTGAGCTTCCATAACTTCTCAGGCTGTAAAGGAGATGGCGGGTGAGTAATACTTTCAGATTTGTAACTTTCTGTTAATATAGCTTTACAATAAAATTGATTTAGTTCATCTGGTTATATTTCTACCCAAGAAGGTTAACACCCACCAATCCATGGCCCCACCTTCTGGTAATTGATAGATTTAGGCTATTGAAAGGATGCAGATCATTTTTTAAAAAATCCATACCACCTAGGAACCTTGTCATTCTTAGATACGAAAAGTGTTGAAAGTGTCTCATCTCTGACTCAACTGAGATGAGCCATTTTGGGAAATGGGCAGCTACATTTTATTCCCAGACAAGGATGCAGAAGAAGTCTCATGTATTAAAAAATGAAGGGAGAAATAAAGGAGAAAATTGTAACTAATCTTCTAAAAGGTAGGAGTGAACTGCTCAGGCATTTTACACTATCTTTTTTTTAGCTTCTCCTTTAAGATAGTGAACACCTTTAGAATAAGTAAAACCCCATGGCTCCTTCTGAACCAGTGCTGGCAATGACATGCAAAGTAAGACCCTATTTGATGACATTTCTTCAAATATTTTGAAAGTCCATCTTTTAGGACAATGATATATAACCTTCTTCGGGAGCAATAGAAACTGTACTAATTTTTTTTTCAGGGGCAGGGCAGGTGAAGCTGGAATTTTCCACTTGGAGAGATAATTCTATTTTTTGTTTTTTTGTCTGACTTTGGTGTTAAGCTTTTCAGTACTTTTATTCCAGTGTGAGTATGCTTCTTGTTTTGATACACAAAGTAATTAAACTCCCACCTTTTTCACAACTGAACCACCAAGATCCAACAGCATTGGTGGAAGACAAAGAGGCAACCTTGAGGATCATAAAACATTGTAGCTGTGAGTTATCTCTGATCTGGGGCTATGACATATTGTCTTTTCCCCATGCAAGGCTGCCTAGTTGTTCAGATTATCAATGGATGTGAAGTGATGCGCCACCTTTTAAAGTATGATGGATGGCTTTCATAGTTTGACACCTGGGGAGATACAGATAGTTCTCAACTTACTACAATTCAAAGTTACAACAACACTGAAAAAAGTGACTTATGACCATTGTTCACATGACCGTTGCAGCATCTTATGGTCACGTGATCAAAATTCAGATGCTTGGCAACTGATTCATATTTATGCTGGCTGCAGTGTCCTGGGAGCCATGTCACCTTCTGATAAGTAAAATCAATGGGGGAGCTAGATACACTTAATAACCGTGTTACTAACTTAACATCTGCAGTGATTCATTTAACAACTCAGACAAGCAAGGTCATAAAATTTATGTTGCTGAGACATTTGTTAACTTAACAAATATCTCACTTAGCAACAGAAACTTTGGACTCAGTTATGGTTGTAAGTCGAGGACTTAACAAATGTCTCACTTAGCAGCAGAAATTCTGGACTCAGTTGTGGTTGAGGTCGAGGACTATCTGTATTTTGGTTTTGTATCCAGTTTGCCTTCTTTTACAGTTGACACCCTATTTGATATTTCTCAGTACTAGGTAAAAAATGGAATCAATCATCAACAAATCCATCACCCTCCACCTAGAAACAAACAATCTACTCTCTAATAAAAAATTAGTTTCAGGAAAAAAATTATCTTGTAATCTTCACTGCAAAAACATATGGACTACAAATCTTGATCAGGGCAAAGCAATAGATGCAATTTACATAGACTTCTGTAAAGCCTTTGACTCAGTGGTACACGACAAACTTCTTCTAAAACTAAAATCCTACGGCATCTCTGGACCCCTCCATAATTGGATAACTGCATTCCTGTCAAACAGGCAACAAGTGGTCAAAATAGGCAGTGCCCTATCAAATCCTCTTCCTGTTAATAGTGGTGTCCCCCAAGGCAATATTCTAGGTCCAACATTCTTCATATTATACATTAACGACCTCTGTGACCATATTATAAGTAATTGTGTTCTCTTTGCTGATGATGTTAAACTATTTAACACTACCAACAATGCTGCTACCCTTCAAAAAGACCTTGACTTTGTGTCGGAGTGGTCAAAAATTTGGCAACTCCAAATCTCAACCAACAAATGTTCTATCTTACACATTGGAAAAAAGAATCAGAACACTAAATATAAGCTTGATGGACATGACCTTGTAGATGACCCTCACTCCGTCAAAGACTTTGGAGTTCTCATATCAAATGATCTAAGTGCCAAAGCCCACTGCAACTACATCACCAAAAAGGCATTAAGGGTTGTAAACCTAATCTTGCGTAGCTTCTTCTCCAGAAAAATTACACTACTAACCAGAGCATACAAAACATTTGCTAGACCAATTCTCGATTACAGCTCGCCTGTCTGGAACCCACACTTCATTTCGGACATTAATACAATTGAGTGTGTCCAGAAATATTTTACAAGAAAAGTCCTCCACTCCTCTGATCACAACAAAATACCTTATGCCATCAGACTTGAAATTCTGGATTTAGAAAATTTAGAATCACGCCGCCTTCAGCATGACCTGAGCATAACTCATAAAATTATCTGCTACAATGTCCTTCCTGTCGAAGACTACTTCAGTTTCAACCATAACAATACACAAGCATACAATAGATTTAAGCTTAATGTGAACCGCTCCAATCTTGATTGCAGAAAATATGACTTCAGTAACAGAGTTGTTAATGCCTGGAATGCACTACCTAACTCCATAGTCTCATCCCCAAATCCCTAAAATTTTAACCAAAGACTGTCTACTGTTTACCTCAACTATTCCTAAGAGGTCTGTAAGGGGCGTGCATAAGAGCATCAGCGTGCCTACCATTCCTGTCCTAATGTTCCCTTTGGTTGTATTCAATTTGTGTGGTTATTTCATGCTTATACTTATATATATATTGTTGTGTTTGACAAAATAAATAAATAAATAAAAATAAATTAAAAAGACAATTTCTTGTCTTTAGGTCCGTGATGTCATTTAAGTGGTATCTGGTACGTTATTTATTTTTATTAAACCACTTTGTACTCTATACCTGAAAAGTTACTCTTGCTCTTTTATTTATAAATTATATTTATGAAATTACTGCTATTTTGTTTAAGAAGATATAAGCAGTTTTCTTTCTTTTTTAGTTCTACTCAAAAGATGGGTAGAAATATTTTAAAGGAATAAATATATTAATAACATTTTTTCTAAGGTAAGAAATCACCTGTCGCTCAATAGATTCCTTTCCCTTCCAGGAAAGCTCTTCCGGATTTATTTGAAAAAAAATTACAGTGTGGTTGATTACCCATCCTAAACTCTTGGTTGTGCAGAAACTGCTGACATTCAGTACTTTGTGAATACTCTCTCCATTTCTCTTGCGTTCTCAAAAACACATTTATTGGTATTGTCCTTTGGTATGTTAAAAACTTGGTATGTTTTCAAATAGGCCATGACACAGTGTGCTCTGAGTATCCAGAGATGATTGGCCTGAGGTGATACTGCCTGTTAGATGCAGGGGAGATGAGTTAAAAATCTTTGGAAGCATTTGGTCCTTTGGGCTTAGCTGCTTCTGGCTACAGAAATGTCTTTTGCTCTCCACCTGCTGCTTGTGCAATCATGTCTTTCTTGTAATTCCAAGGTTCCCCCCTGACTGCCTCTCATGACTGGCACTCAACCAAGATGTCCTGTTGTCTTCCACATCTGTCCTGGTGATCCAGCAGCGTCAAGACAGCTCTGCTCAATAATAGATCCAAATTCTAGCAGTTAACTGCTCTTTGGAGACTCATTGTTTTTTCTACCTTAGGAAAAAAAATATTTAGTAATATGGCTGTAGTATGATTCAAATGGGGTGGAGTATTTGCATTAATAAAGTTCTTTTTCTAGGTATGGAACATGCCATCCATAAGAAAGTTAGAAACCAATCTGAATAGTCTGATGGTCCATGTTGCCTAATAAAAGGTAAGCATATGGCTGAAATAGTGCTTAGAATTACTGTCGATAAGTCATCTTCTTGCCTACAGGATCTTAAACATCTTATACAGAATTACCAGTTGCATTCTATATACAGTACAAATAATGCTGCTAAAACTATACGTCATCTATTTTGAGTCCTTAAACTTGGTCAGATTAGCTGGGGTTGGCATGTCACATTTGCTTTCCAGAAGAGATTTCCGTTCTGCTTTTGAGATAAAACACTGGGAGTAAATATGCTGTAATCTAAGTAGCTAAACTTCTTGTATGGGAATAATGATATAAGATATAAGTTGCTTATTGTTCCTGAGAAGTTTTCAACAAAATATTGGATCTCTTAGGCTTATATTCCACATTTTGGTTTCAGATGATGAGGGTTTCTAAATCATCACATTTAAGGAATCTTACATCAGTGAAAATAGATTAGGAAGGCTAAATTTAGTCATACAAAAATGTAAAGGTGGAAGTATCTTGAAGAGTATCTAGACCAGAGGTGGGGAACTATGGCCCTTTTATAACCTGTGGACTTCAGCTCTCAGAATTCCTGAACCAGCACGGGAGTTGAAGTTCACAGGTCATAAAAGGGCCATTGTTCCCCATGCATACTATACTAAACCTTTCCCAGTGGAGGAATTTATTACTACAGCAACACCATAAATGGCTTTTCAGCCTCTATTTTTACATGAACAGCAGTCCACTTTTTGAGATATTTTAGTCCACTGTTGGACATGGTTATAAAACCATTTGTCATGTCCAACTGAAATGTTTCTTTGTAATTTAAATGTAATTTAAATTTGAATAATTATGCCTTGTTTTCTATAAGACAGTCTTTTACATACTTGAAGATAATTATCTCACCATGCTAAAATAAAAAAAAAAGTGCCTCCAATCATACCTCGTAAGCTTTTCCTTCTTGGTTGCTAACCTGAACATCTTGATTCCTATCCTCTGGACACCTCACAGTTTGTTAATGTCCTTTTTAAATTTAATGCCCAGAATTCTACTCATTGTTCTAGAAGTAGCCCAACTAATCTGAATAGAGTGAGATGATGACCTACTTGCTCTTGACAAAATGCTTCTGTTATTGCAGCCTTTGTTTTTCTTTTTTTCATTATCATCACATTATGGCTTATATCCAGTTTGGATCCACCAGGATAACAAAACTCTATTTACATGTACTGCTGTCTAGTATGCTGTCTAGTATGTTTTCCATTGTTATCCTATAGTCACTCCTTTAATTTTTCCTATTCAGGTTAGGATTTTGCATCTGTCTCTGTTGAAATCTTCCTGGTTTATGTGTGTTGTTTCAGCTTGTCACAAACTTTTAAAATAAACTATTTGCTATTCCTTATAACGTTGTCATCTGCAAAACTGATAACTGTATTTTCTAAACATTCATCCAAATAATTTATAAATATGTTCAACAACACAGGATCTAGAACACTTGATATTTATATATATTTTTTTTTATAAAAAGTTTTATTTTTACAATCATATCAAATAATTCATCCAATGTACAGTTATATACAATTAGTCGGGCTTGCCCAGTCACCACCACCCTTTTTAACACTCTTCCCTCTTCTACCTTCTTTTACTTTCCAAACCTTCCTCTCCTTCTCTTATCTACATCCACTCCTCCCTCCACCCTACACCTTCCTTCTCCCTCTACTATCCCTCTTCCTTCCTCTTCTCCTCTTTCCTACCTCCTACTCTCTTTTTTCTCCCTCCCCACCATTCTAAAATGGTAACTATGCAGACCCGACCCTACATTAATTATATTTCTTCAATAATCCCTGTACATTAACCATCACTCCATCTCTACCAATTGGATTGATTATATTTAAAATAAGTATCAGATAAAAAAAAATATTGAATAGCATATGAGTAAATTTAGGAAATATTTTGTATTAGATATATTTTTGAAGGAGAGGGGAATTGAGAGTGTGACTAAGTGTGGTGTGACTAAAGATTATAATTTAGGAATTATTTTGGATTATGATTGTTAGTTTTGATACCCTGCATTTTGTTCTGGGAAGTCGGGGTGGGGGGTGGGGGGTAAGGGGGAGGGGAATTGGGGGGGGGTTTGGTAGAGACACTTGATATTTATATTGATATATTGACCATCAATTGTGTTGTAAATGTTGTACCTTGATGAACATATCTTTTATGTACACTGAGACCATATGCACCAAGACAAATTCCTTGTGTGTCCTTCCTAATCCTTCCTAAATTCTCATAAAGTAACTGTCCAAAGTTTGCCCCATATTGATGTAAACTTATTAGGCTGTAGTTACCCAAGTGCCTTTTTTCTCCTTTTTTAAAGTTAGGAAGAATAATCAGCCTTCTCCAGTACTCAAATACCATACCCATTCTCCATGATTTCTCACAGATCATCGAAAAGGGCTCTGAGATAACTTTCCTAACTGAAAGACTCACAGATGTAACTGGTTTAACTTATTATTATTATTATTATTATTATTATTATTATTATTATTATTATTATTATTATTATTATTATTATTATTATTATTATTTATTTATTTATTTATTATTTATTATTTATTTGATTTTTATACCGCCCTTCTCCCGAAGGACTCAGGGCGGTGTACAGGCAAAAATAAAACAGATAATACAATATACAATTTAAAATGCAGATTAAAAAACTTATTTTAAAATTAGCCTGATAGGTTAAAATATACTTGACTAAAAAACCCCATTTAAAATTCATTAATAAAAATTTAAAATTAATAAAATTCAGTTCAAGCCAGCCCCGTGCAAATGAAAAGATGTGTCTTCAGTTCACGACGGAATGTCCGAAGGTCAGGTATTTGGCGTAAACCCGGGGGAAGCTCGTTCCAGAGTGTGGGAGCCCCCACAGAGAAGGCCCTTCCCCTGGGGGCCGCCAGCCGACATTGTTTGGCGGACGGCACCCTGAGAAGTCCCTCTCTGTGAAAGCGTACGGGTTGGTGGGAGGCATGTGGTAACAGCAGGCGGTCCCGTAAGTACCCAGGCCCTAAGCCATGGAGCGCTTTAAAGGTCATAACCAACACTTTAAAGTGCACTCGAAAGGCCACAGCGAGCCAGTGCAGTCTGCGAGGAGGCGGTGTTACGTGGGAGCTACGCGTAGCTCCCTCTATCACCCGCGCAGCTGCATTCTGGACTAGCTGAAGCCTCCGAGTGCACTTCAAGGGGAGCCCCATGTAGAGAGCATTACAATAATCCAAGCGAGAGGTAACGAGCGCATGAGTGACTGTGCACAAGGCATCCCGATCAAGAAAGGGGCGCAACTGCCGAACCAGGCGAACCTGGTGGAAGGCCCTCCTGGAGACGGCCGCCAAATGATCTTCAAACGACAGCCGATCATCCAGGAGGACACCTAAGTTGCGCACCCTATCCTTTGGGGCCAGTAACTCGCCTCCAACAGTCAGCCGCGGCTGCAGCTGACTGAATCGGGATGCCGGCATCCACAGCCACTCCGTCTTGGAGGGATTAAGCTTGTGTGTGATTGACAGGTGCTTCCTTATCATCTTTTTACTTACCTTGGATTTCCATTACCATCTTTGTCTATTGTTTTATTAATTCCATTTTAAAATGCTTCTGCTATGGGGAGAAGACAAAAACAAAATAAGAATGGAATATTATTCCCTGTCACTTGCTACTATCCTATCATCCTCTTACAGAATGGGTTCTTTTCTTACTTTTTCTAAGACAACCCAAAACTACCTTGTTTTTAGCTCAAGCTCCTTTTGTACTTTAGATTTTTGTTCTTTCTATCTAGAATGGTGTGGGGATATTCCTACATTATTTTGAATTACATCTCTCACTCATTGTATATATGTATGTATGTATGTATGTATGTATATTGTGTTTCTTTGGAATCCATTGGATTCACAATTACCAACCTAATCCAAAGGGAGACACTGCCCAAGAACCAAGACACAGAACAAGACAACGGCATCACTCTCCTCCCGTACATCAAAGGCACCACAGATAAAATCACCAAAATTCTCCAGAAACACATCAAGACAGCCTTCTGCACAGACCAAAAAATAGCCAACATCTTAAGAAACCCCAAAGACAAGATCCATCTAGAAAACCAAGGAGTCTATGAAATACCATGCAAAATCTGCCCAGCCACATACATTAGACAAACTAATAGGAGAATAAATGCACGCATCGCAGAATACAAAAACACAGTCAGAAAAGAAGAAAAAACCTCCTCCCTTTTCCAGCACCTTAAAACCACAGGACAAGAAATTGATTTTGAAGCAACCAAATTAATCTCCAAAACTGAACACTATAGCAAGAGAATAATTATGGAAGCCATCGAAATAGAAAAACCAACAACATGAACAAACGGGACGACACCTCCCACCTACCAGATATCTGGAAACTAGCCTTAGTCAACAAACGAGTCCCAGCCACGAAAATTGATACCAGACCCAGGATAACACACAACGCCACCACCAATCATCCTCACCAGATTCAAATCCAAACCCATCCCACAGACGAAACACAACCACCATCCAGAAGCTAGACCATGCTGGCACCATTGGCTACTGTGCCCCCCCTCTGATCCCCACACAAAGCAAGCTGACACATGCCAGGAACACATGACAAGACCTCGGACTCGGAGCCAAACCAAAACCTGGGATGCTGCATCACAGCCATCTGCTCAAGACATCACATCACAGAACTTCAGAGGCCACAACACCAAAGCTCAGGAACAAAAGACTAGGACCACACCCACACAGGATGCTGCGAAACAGCCAACCAATCTGCAAACACCCACTCCATCTACCAATCAAGATGCAACCACACAGCCAATCAACCCGCTCACAGCAACACTCCCAACCTCTCCACCAGTATTTATAGAGAGATGGCAGCTCCGACCACGCTTTGCCCACAGAAGCATGAAGCCGAAAGCACCAGCCTGAAGATGATGAATGAGACCTTACACGGGAAAAGACCGAATATGCCAAGACCTACATACCTATACCTGTGAAAACCTACGAAAACATGTATGTATGTATGTATGTATGTATGTATGTATGTATGTATGTATGTCTTTGGTTATTCGGGTTTTCTCCCACATAAAATTGGAAGTGTCTTGGTGACGTTTCGACGAAATCCCATTTGTCATCTTCAGGCTACGTGTTTACAGCTTCATGCTTTTTGAACTCAGCCTAATTTGTAAACAGACACTGCTCCCTGTTGCACGCGCACCGCAAGCCGCTCCCAGCCGGGAGCATATGCATATGTATATGTATATAAATATATATATGTGTTTTCTGAGGTTTTCGCGGGTGTTTGTATGTAGGTCTTTGGTTATTTGGGTTTTCTCCCACGTAAAATTGGAAGTGTTTTACAGCTTCATGCTTCTAGGAGCAATATTCCTAGAACCATTGCTCCTAGAAGCACGAAGTTGTAAACACCATCCTGAAAATGATGAATGAGACTTCATCAAAACATCGCCAAGACACTTCCAATTTTACGCGGGAAAAAACCCGAATAACCAAAAACCTACATACACACACAAACACGTGGCATTTCATTAGAAAATCTCAAAGAGGTTTTAAATAAAATAACAGGCAAATGATATATAATGTAGTAAAATAAAGCACAATCAAAATCATTATTCAAACAATTAAAATGTACATCTAACAACACTTGTTAGATGTAACAGACAATAAAATCATCACAGAAATGTCGAAACCAACAAACCAACATATATTTACTGATTGGCTGGGATTGGACTCTCCATGCTGGGACCCTGCCTATTCTTCTTCAGAAGAACATTCTCAAAGTGGACACCAGATCTGAGACTCTTTGAGAACTGTATTCCAGTGCAGACTCTGAGGAGCATTTTTGAATGTTACTTTTTCATAGCTTAACTAGATCAATTGGACTGGTTGATTGCTGTGGAATTTTATACTCATACCTGGCAAATTCAGAGCAACAGTGAAATGTTTTGAGAAATCTCCTATTTTTCACTCTTTTTTCATTTGGATCTGACAAGCCTGTGGGCGAAATTAAAGGTATGTCATTCACATTGCATAGACGTTGCAAAAGACTGTAAATCTGCCAATGTCTTTGATGAAATAAAAGGACTGTATTTATGATTCATGTAGGAATATGAAGTTATTTTTATTCCTTCGGTGCACTAATAATCACAGGAGAGCTCAGGAAATGAAAAGGTAAACTGACAGGGAAAGTTCTCACTAAGGGGGACCCTCTGGGGCATTCTGACCCTTTTATAATGTCTTCTTTTTGAACATGAGGTTAGAAGAGTGTCAGAGTGCGATTCCCCAACAAGCACGGCTTGTTGGAATGATGATGAAAACAATGTAGCACAACTCACACAGTAAATCCCTAAGAAAGGAAAACACTCCAACTGCCCAAAATTAGTGTCATTGCCACAAAGGAGAGGAAGGACATATTTCTCCATGATAGCTTTCCAGTTGGAGTTGGAGTGGCTTCCTTTGCTTGCTGAAATTCGTGTCTGCTCCCTGGCCCAGAAGACTTATTTAGGGTCGTTATGGTGCTCTTCTTTTTTCAACAGAGTTCAGGAAATTCAAGCTGTGAGTTCTCTGATTATTTATCAGCTTAGGCACCCATCCCCAATCATGATGAGGCCAAAATGATGAAGCATGCATTATAACATTACAGTGAAAAGGTCTAGCCTTTCATAGTTGCACCTTAGTGTTGCATGTCAGTACATAAGGTGTGGAATTTGTATTGTGATGTACATTTCACGTGAACCTGACTTAATATCCTTAAAGCAGCCCATTGGCTATCCATCTCAGTATTTACTCTGAACTTAATGGTAAATTGATGGATTTTCACCAGTGGTCTTTTTCTATTCAATTATCAGTTGGGCGATAATTTCATCCATAATGCTGCCTATTGGTTCCTTTTAGTAAATATGCTGATGCTTCCCATGAGCTCATGGTCATGTCAATATATATATATAAATAGCAGAAGAGATAACTAGTTCAAAATGCAGAAATTTGAGCAGTAATGGGCATTGTTATGCCCACGTCTCATCTCTGCTACACAAGCTGCATTGGTTATCAATTGGATTTTGGATATAATTCAAGCTGCTGGTTACCAGCTATGAAGTCCTTCATGGCATAGGTCAGCTATAAAGTCCTTCATTGCTAATTTGAGGGACTGCCTGTGTCCAATTGCTTCTACCTGAATTGTAAAGAGGGTTTGCTCCAGGTCCTATTAATTAAATGCTATCATCTTATTAGACCAAGGAACACTGCCTTCTCTATCACAACCTCAGCTCTATGGAATAGCAGATACACATGGCTATCACTCCTTAGTTTCTAGAAGTCTCTTAAGACCTACTGATAGATCTATTCCCAGGCCAGGTATTAGGGTGGCTATGGAGTTTTCATGTTAGTCAGTGTTGTTTTGACTTCATCAATTATGTAGTTTTTAATGTGTTTTTTTAATGTATAGACAAAACAGAATAAGAAAATTGGAAGGGACCTTGGAGGTCTTCTAGACCAACCCCCTGCTCAAGCAGGAGACCCTGTACCATTATAAAAAAGTGGCTATCCAGTCTCTTCTTAGAAGCCTCCAGTATTGGAGCACCTACAACTTCTGAAGGCAAGCTGTTCCACTGGTTGATTGTTCTTACTGTATATCACCCAGAGACTTCTTGGAGTTGGACAACCTTAGCAAATACCATAAATAAGAAAAAACAAAAATATTATTCTGATACAAAACTAATATTTCAATAGAGATTACTTATTTTTTAATGGTCACATAATTAGATTTCATGTATCTATATTCAGTAAAAAAAATAACTAGAACACAACTATGATAAAAATCTAGAGGTTTTGATGTGTAATTCTCATCTAACTATTATGTTGCACTTTCACAAAAGTATGCATTCAGCCATCACAATCATGGCCCCATCTTGATTTTTTTAACCATACTCTATGGGCATCTCTGCATCATGTTTGAAAAGCAACTGGAGGTCACTTGCAGCACTGAGTGAAGGCAGACCTGCTACTCTCCAAATGGGGTTTTAAGCACAGAAAGTGACACAAACATTACCTACAGCTTTGAGGAAGAGGATGTGTGCTCTATCCCTTCCTCACTGGGATTTTGTATTCATTCAAAGGATCTCTATATCTGCATGTTATTTATATTCTTCAGTGATTTTTTTTTCATGCTTCCTCAGCTCCAAAACCTTACTCCCATCTCCCGTAGGCTTAATGTCTCATCTTCTATGGTTTTGTTATCTCTGTTTTTATGCTGGAATGCTTCTGGTATAAATAATGAGGCATTTTTTTAAACAAAATTTTTAACCTAAAAGCATGCATTCAGAAGGAGGCAGGAACACAAAGACACAAATGGAGGGAGGGGAGAGAGAGAGAGAGAGAGAGGGAGGGAGGGAGGGAGGGAAGGAGGGAGGGAGGGGGAGAGAGAGAGAGACAGAGAGAGAGACAGAGACAAAGAGAGATCTACAATATTGTCTCATGGGAGACATAGGAAGCAAAGACCTAGGCAAAAATTAGAATAGAATAACGGAAGAGACCTTGGAGGTCTTCTAGTCCAACCCCCTGCTTAGGCAAGAAACCCTGTACCATTTTAGACAAATGGTTATTCAATCTCTTCTTAAAAACTTCCAGTGTTGGAGCATTTACAACTTCTGGAGGCAAGTTGTTCCATTGATTAATTGTTCTAACTGTCAGGAAAATTTCTCCTTAGTTCTAGGTTGCTCCTCTTCTTGATTAGTTTCCACCCAAAAAGAGGACTCCCCTGATGAAACAGGTGAGCTAGGCAGAGAAAGGTGGCAGCTTTCCTTTCAGTGACAATCTTCTAATATAGTAGGAGGAAGGAATGGAAAAAGGCCAACTTTCTTTCCTCAGAGACCGTAGCGTTTCCACCTGGGAATGTGCATCACATGGCCCTGTGGTCTACCTGAATCATACAGTCCATTCTATTCAGAAGATCCACTTTACCACCCCCAGCAGAGTGGACCAGGAATTCCTAGAAGTTCAGTTCCCCACCACCAGCAGCTTGGGGACTACCATTTTTTAAATTATTATTTATTTATTTATTATTTATTTATTATTATTATACCATTCCTCATCATCCAGGGGAAGCCATTTATGCTCAGACATGCTTTGTGGCAGCTTTGTGGCAGCAGTCCTTATGAGCAGCACTACAAGTTTGGCAAAGCTTGGCTGCCTGCCTTCAGGCAGAAAAAGAGGAAAACCAATCCCCCTTCAATTTTCCCACAAGGGCACAAAGTGTTTGTGACTCACGTTTTGAGAGCCCCTGGGATAAAGAAAGCAGCCTTCATGAGGAAGGTATAGAAAATATCTTCTATATATATTCTAGCTATTTAGCAATTAAAATGTGGACTTTTTCTGAAGTGTGGTGCCCTACAAGGAAAACACAAAATCACATTATACCCAGAATGAAATGAACCAAAATTCACTAAAGTAAAGAAAATAGCTCAAATCCTTCATTCAATACGATTCAGGTTAAACACGTGTTTGTGCATATTGAGGAAATGTAAAAGCAGAGGGGCTACACAAATTGCTAGGACTTACTTCTTCCCTAAACCCCACAAGGGATATTGGGGTGTGGGTCAATGAGATGAGAAGGTCTTGAATTACAAAGCTCAACTCCAGATCCTTTCGCAAAGTTTCAGAGTATTTGAATTTGCCCTTCAACGAATGCCCTGCTTCACTAAATAGACAAACGTAAACTTTGCATAGGATCATTGAACTACCTATTGGAACCATAAATGAAGATTATTGGTTTTTTTAGTATGAATGATGCTTATGATTTGGGGTGGGGGGGCTGTGGAAAAAGGCAGCAAGATCTCTGCAGTTTACATTTCACCACTGCCTTAAAAGTTAAAATTAAATATATTTATTTTTCCAGGATATATAATTCAGGATCATTCAGAAAGTATCCCAGTCATTCCCACAGTCATTGATAGAAAGTTATACTCAAATCCAATGCATAAATAATTTTAAAATTCTAAGGAATCCTGAAGGTAGAACCATGGCTTCAGATTTTTTTTTGTTTGAACACATCTTGCTTCAAATCAAGTAGCTCAGTAATTGTTCTACTGCTGGGACAATAATTGTAGTTATTTTGTTTTGTTGTATATTTTATAAACCAGAATGAAATGAAATTTTTCAAATTGAATAAGCTAAAAACCATTGATGCTAAATAGTTAAGGCTGATAGACCTCAACTTTATTCTGGCATCTGTCCTAAGAATGGATGACATGTTGGTTATCAATGCCCACATGAAAAACGCAAGACATATGTGAGGTAGATCATATAGGATCTACCTCATATGCAACTGATGTAAGGATTGTGGATTTGTTGTTAGTTGCGAAGTTGTGTCTGACCCACTGCAACCCCATGGACAACATTCCTCCAGGCTTTCCTGTCCTCTACCATCCTTTGGAGTCCAGTTAAGCTCACGCCTACTGCTTCAGTGACTCCATCCAGCCACCTCATTCTCTGTCATTCCGTTCTTCTTTTGCCCTCAATCTTTCCCAGCATTAGGCTCTTCTCCAGTGAGTCCTTCCTTCTCATTAAGTGGCCAAAGTATTTCAGTTTCATCTTCAGGATCTGGCCTTCTAAAGAGCAGTCAGGGTTGATCTCCTCTAGGACTGACCAGTTTGTTCGCCTTGCAGTCCAAGGGACTCGCAGGAGTCTTCTCCAGCACTAGAGTTCAAAGGCCTCAATTATTTGGTGCTCAGCCTTTCTTATGGTCCAACTTTTACAGCCATACATTGCAACTGGGAAAACCATGGCCTTGACTATACGCACTTTTGTTGGCAGGGTGATGTCTCTACTTTTTAGTACGCTGTCTAGATTTGCCATACCTTTCCTCCCTAGGAGCAAGTGTCTTTTAATTTGTTGGCTGCAGTCCCCATCTACAATGATCTTGGAGCCCAGGAAAATAAAATCTGTCACTATCTCCATTTCTTCCCCATCTATTTGCCAGGAATTGAGAAGGGTGGATGCCATGATCTTAGTTTTCTTAATTTCAAGCCAACGTTTGCACTCTCCTCCTTCACCCGCATCAAGAGGCTCTTTAGTTCCTCTTTACTTTCTGCCATTAGAGTGGTATCATCTGCATATCTGAGGTTGTTGATATTTATCCCGGCCATCTTAATTCCAACTTTTGATTCATCCAGCCCTGCCTTTTTCATGATGTGCTCTGCATATAAGTTAAATAGGCAGGGCGACAGGAGGATCAAATGAGAATTTTAAAAAATGTACATGTCAATGAGGATCACTAATTCTTTTAGTTCTAGTCTAATTTAGGAACTTGTTTAGAAACTTGTTCTTAGGCATAAAATGTTTTAAGGTGTTTTGTTTTCTACATTGTTTGGCATTCAGAGCAAAATCCTCTCAGTGGCAACACCAAAATTATGGAAAATATTTTCCTAGGAGGTCATCAGGCAATCAGCTCTGTTTCAAGAAACCATGACATCCCAATGAAATGTGTTAAGAAAGTTTGGTAACCCTGAAAAAGCTCCCTGCAAGACCATGCTCAGCCACAACAACAGAATTAATGTTTTTTTTTCTAGATGACTTGAGTGCACATCACATAATAGTGGAGATTGACTAGCCCTGTGTGCTAGAATTCTCCCCAGAAGTCTCTGCAACATTTGTCCTTGGAGGCAGAAGCACAGAAGCCATTGCTCTCACCATTGCACAGCTCTGTCTCAAGCCTAGTCACTGCTAAACGCATCTTTGATGTATCTGAGAAAAGCAAGCAGGCAGCTATATCATCAGTCCAATGTTTCCCCTTATAGAATAAGGGGATTCATTAGACTCACTTTATCAATGGGGAGGTTTACAGCTGAATCCATGAGAGAAAATCGTGTGAAACATGAGCCAGGAGTGAGGCATTGCATCTTTTCATTAATAAGCCCTCTTCTGGGATCTGGCATTAGCGAGATTCAGTGGATCATAGAGCACAGGGGTATCATTTTTACATGATTACTCTAAATTCTTAAACTAGGGGCTTAAGAGAGAGACTTCTTATAAAGGCAGTCCTGGGAATTGCTTGAATGATTGCCACCGTGTGAAGCAAGAATGTGATCTGTGCCAGGGACATTCAGGCATGAGGGACATCAGCAGGCAGCTTCAGTGCCCACTGGGGGAAAGCAAAGGCTACAACAAAAGAAGCATGGAATGTATTAACCTGATAAAAAATAACTCTTCCCTGGTTGTTTTCATTGCTTGGATTGAGCAAAGTAAATCATCCTCACCCGGCACTCTCGCCAAGCTCTGAATTATGTTTCTTCTTAGTTTCCTTTCACCTCACCAATCCCTTGCATTATTTCTTCTTTCTTCATTTTGTTCTCCCTTAAAGCAGGCTCTGCCGGTGGTACAAAATGTGGGGTTGTTCAATTGTTCTGCTTTGAGATTTTGCTCCCTCTAAAGACAAGGATCAGCAATTGGAGACAAGTCAGGCTCCCAGGGAGGTCATGCCAAGCCTCTAGTTATCAGTCATGTAAGCACTGCCACTAGGACAAGTACCATGGCAGCAAGATCTGAGGGCAGACCAGTTGAGTTTTTCCCCTCCAGTTATTCCTTCTTTACTGAAATAAATACCAAATAAATCCTTTTACTGCTTAGGGCAATGTGTGATCCAGTCACTGAAGGTATATCAGATGGTAGAAGAAAAGATTCTCCCTTCCCAACCCTGCTCTTTATAACTGAGCTGGATATAGAAAACAAATTTGGTTTGGATGATGAATCACATCATTATCTGGTAGTTATTAGTAGACTTTTCTTTTCACTCAGAATAGCATTGGTAGATCTGTGTGTTTTTTCTCCTCTCTCCCATTCCCAGAGGGGGGAGGGAGGGAAGAAAGAAGAGAAGGGAAGGGAAGGGAAGGGAAGGGAAGGGAAGAGAAGAGAAGAGAAGAGAAGAGAAGAGAAGAGAAGAGAAGAGAAGAGAAGAGAAGAGAAGAGAAGAGAAGAGATGCAGTCTCAGTTTAGGGTCCAGTCTATTGAGCTGCCTGTAACTAGACCTTAGTAACTGCAGAAGTGAACATGGATAATGATTTATGGTTTTCTTTAACTGGAACATCTTCACATTAACCAGGCCTAGTTTAAATAATGGGATCTTGCTCTTGCCTGATATATTTCCAGTTCACAACTTCACCTCTGATAAGTGACTGATCAGCTTCTTAATGTACATGAAAACAAAATCTTTTTTATATAGGATTGAAAAAGATTGTATTCATGTTTGTTCGTGTGTGTGCAGCATAAAAGAATGAAAGGGCAGGAGGGTTGAGACTTGTAGAATTTCTTCAGCTAAATACTAGTGTGTGTGTGTGTGTGTGTGCAGTTTGTCTGTATTTCAAAAATGTTTTGGAACATATGGAATACTTATAGAGAACAGAATCCTTCTCTTCAGGTAAAGAGTGTGTGTTTTAATTATTGAACTAATGAGTGTCTGAGGTTCTGCAAATAAGGTTGTGAATGTAAAGTACAAGTCTTTCAGGCAAATCTGAGCCATAGTAGTGTAGACATTTTTCCTCATTGGGAAAGAAAGGACTAAGAAGGTCCATTTCTCTTCCAGCAAAATCCCAAAGGTCTTTTTCAAGAAACATCTGGACTTTCTGTTTTTTCTTTGAAGATATTTTGCTTCCCATCCAAGAAACTTCTTCAGCTCTGACTGAATGATGAGGAATGGAAGAATTTATACTCCTTGCAGACAGCTGGGCATTTGCATTCTTTTAGTGAGCCGTTAAGGCTTCTTGGATGAGAAGAAAAATGTCTTGAAAGAAAAACCAGAAAGTCTTGAAAAAGCACCTTTGGGACAACCATAACCTGGATGACTGAGAATCTCCATAGATACTTCTAGCAAAATGTTCCAGTTAATGCAACCTTCATTGTGAAGTGAATCTTCATAGTCTTCATAGTGAAGGCTGAAGTATTTCTTCTTTTGGTTTGATAGTCTAGACTATCAACCATAGCCTAGACTGCCATACAAATTGGGTCAGACCATAAAGGCATGACAAGAACTGTGCCTGATAAAAGGCTGCAGAAAGGTGCACTTATCAATGATTGAGCTGATACCACTTTTATGTGAACCCAGAAGAATTCAGGTAAGATGAAGAAAATGATTGTTTCACCTAATGGTCTCTCAAGCTTTACTTTTATGGCTGTGGCACATATTTGATTTTTGTCCAACATCCTCTTTCCTTTCATTTTTTTTCCTGGTGTGTTTTGCATTTTCTACAAATATGATTGCTTAAGCAGGTACAGTCTTGACATGGGAGTTAATGCCATCTTAAATTTCACAGACAGACTTGTTTGTTCAACCTTATTCATCCAAATAGCAGATGAGGTGGTGAAAGCAATCTTAAATAGCATCCCTTCAGACATCAAGCAAATACACTGAATGCTTGAATGTGCCTTGTTGGCCTAACCAAACCAGCCAATCAGAATGAAAACTGGCCTTTCAGTCTTCTCATATGCGATTGTTTTCTTTGAGAGGGAAAAAAAACCCCATAATTCTTTCCCCTTCACCATGCATTCCAGTTTGGCCTAAATCGGGAAATAAACTTTATATGAATTGAAATCTTAAAAGAGTGGTTTTGACAGATGAACTTTAGGTTATATCATAGATTTACTACAAACTAAAGAACACTGGGCCACACTTCCTGGTCTAGTTTCCTCTCAACGTATCCCTTGTCACCCAGGCTTCTCTTTGTGCCTGGAAAAGGGGCAAAGGGAAAAAGATAAAGCTTGTATGGCAAGGGAATTATGAAAATGTTGGTCCAGCTTGCTTCAAATGATGGGATTCAAATGTGTAAGTCAGACATTTATGAAAAGATAAGATGCACTTGACATTGTTTGGGAACATTGCAGTTTACTGTGGGTGCTGCCCTTTCCCTGTACAAATTGAGTAGAATTTGACATGAAAAAGCCGTGCATCAGAGATGGGATTCAAATCCCAGCGCTACCAGTTTGCTATTGGTAGTGTCGTGTCCCACTCCTCCGCTGACAGCCGGGTCAGGGAAATCCGAATCAGGCATGCCTCTGCAGCTCTGCCAAAGTCCTAGCAAAGTCCTCAGGGCAGGCAGGAGACCAGAAAGTGACTTCAGCAAGATATGTTTAGACTTTGCCTGACTCAGAGAATGCCAGAAAGCAGGTCCTTTATATAGGCCATGGGGTGTGTCTCTATGACTCAGCACTTATCCAGGCCTGCCCCTCCTTTCCTTCTGTTGCCTCCATCTATCAAGTCTTCTGACGCAAGGGTCACTCCAGTCTGCAGCTGTTGGCAATTGACCTCCCTCAGGCTTACATGCTGTGGAGGAGGGGGAGGGGTCTAGTTGCTCCGTTTGCCTGGGCATGGAGACAGAGCTGGGGGCTGGAGATACTTCCTCCTCTTCAGCCTGTCTGGGCATGGAACCAGGGCTTGGGCCGGGAGGCATACTAGGACATTCCTCCGTGTTCGGAAGCAGATAAGAAGGCCCCGGCTGTGGTGAGATCGGACGAGACACAACAGGTAGCATATGGGCACGCGCGCTCACTTTGCAAGTGCGCACATGCACAGAGCATTTTTGATGATGTCTGGGTGGGTTGGCAGAGCCTTCTGCCACTGCTGATACCGGTTTGCCTGAACCAGGGTGAACTGGTAGAAACCCACCTCTTCCGTGCATGGGTCAGAATCTTTTTGTAACTCACAATCAGGCTATTTCCTATCGCCTCCAAGAAAAAAACACATCACCCCCAAATTGGTAGTGGAAAAGACCATGCAGACTACAGTATGTGTTTCTTCATTCGGTTGTCCAAATGTTCCTATTTTTTCTTCTTCTTTGGTTGTTTGGGTTCTTTGTGTGAACTTGAACTGAATCCTTAAAGCAAAAGCCATCCTCATTTACAGAATAGTTTTCGAACAGCTTTGAAACAGAGAATTGTTTACTATAACAGGACACATGAATAATAGACTTACTTAGAATTGGTAAGTTTCTATAACACATTGAATTAACCAACCACATGCTAACTTAGACTAGAACATTGTAACATCTGCAATATTTAATCTACTGCTATGACCTAGACAATTTTGGATGAAAAAAAATTAATTACCCATACTGAATTACCCAATTGAATTACCCAATTGAATTAATTACCCAATTGAATTTTCCATACTTCTTTGCTGTCATCTGGTAACCAGGCAGGTTTTCCTATCTAGATCTGCTAAATGTCCATGGAAATTTTCATCCATCCAGGTCACGGGTGTCCCAAAGGTGCTTTTTCAAGAGGCAACTGGACTTTCTGGTTTTTCTTTGAAGACATTTTGTTGAAGAAGTTTCTTGAATGAGAAGCGAAACATCTTCAAAGAAAAAACAAAAAGTCCAGTTGCCTCTTCAAAAAGCACCTTTGGGATCTAGATCTCCTAATTCTGTTAAATTAAGTGGCTGACATAATATAATTTTATTCACCTTATATTTGGAAACATGATTGATTTAGACACATCTAGATCAATGGTAGTCAACCTGGTCCCTACCGCCCACTAGTGGGAGTTCCAGCTTTTATGGTGGGCGGTAGGGGTTTTTGTCCAATATTGAAGCAATGTCCTTTTTTTTTAATTAATTGACTTCTTTTAAAAAAAATCATAGCATTATTTAAAAACATTTTCATTAGGTCTTCATAAAATTCCCTGTGATAATTTAAATTTTTGAAAATATACTATTTGTATTGCCCGCGCATAAGTTTAGTTCACATTATATAAGTGAAACTAAATGGCGCTCTAGTACGACCGCAAACAAAAGATCCTCATCCTAGAATAGCTCGCGCATCTCCCCCCACACCACCCAGCTGTAACAGACAAGCAGAGCTGGTAGCTGGTGCACCCCCCAACCCAATCCACGATGCGCGAGAGGCATGTGCAAATGACGATACATGGCGCATTACTGTGGAACCGGTGGGCGGTTAGAAAATTTTACTACTAACAGAGATACACAAGTGGGCAGTAGGTATAAAAAGGTTGACTACCCCTGGTCTAGATTCTCTAATTTGTTTTTGTGCAATGAATACAAACTTTGACCAGTGAGACTATAGAACATGCCTTTAGGAATGTGTAGTGGGGGAAATTGTTATAAAAGGGGAGAGAAATGACTATCTTGTCATTCTCTCAGGTGTCCTTAAGGTCTCATACTTCACTTCAGTTAAAAGCAAATGACTCTTGATATCGGACTTTGCAATGCACAGCTAGGGAGGCTGCAAAACAATTGAAGAGATGCACTCCTCAATTATAATGTGTGGCAAATTCTTATCCATAGCATTTCTTACCTCTGAATAAGGTAAGATCAGAACAATTCCTCTTCCCAAAAGGAACTGTAAACCATTGTCAGGATGGGATTTGCAAGGGGCAACAGCTTTTAGAAATCGCAGGACAGATTTTAGCACAATTACACTAAATAGTAGCAACAGCAATAGCCATCACTCCAACTGTAAACAACATCTCATTTTATTAAAAAACTAGAATATACAGTGTTTTCCCGAAAATAAGACGCTGTCTTATATTTTTTTGAACCCTGAAATAAGCGCTTGGCCTTACTGCCATGCACTCAAAAGCCTGATTGGGCTTATTATCAGGGGATGTCTTATTTGGGGGGAAACAGGATAACTACCGACAAGTAAATAGAGAGAACTCAGTCCTGGATCTTCTTGGTTTGAGTCTTAATTAAATAACATTTTTTCCTCTTTTCTACTTCTTTCCCCCCTTCTTTGATCAAACTGCTTTGGAAAAAAAAAAGATACTTTACATATCTGCCTAAGTGCTGTTAACAACCTCTGCCTGTGGTTTGTTAAAATTAAAAGAAGAAGAAGAAAAAGAAGAGAGGTGGGGGGAAAGAGAAGTGTGATCTTGCTAGAGAAGTAATTTGCTTCACTCCAACCAATGATGGCTTGCACTTTATGCAAATTGGTACCTAGGGACAACAAATCCCATTTAATACATATGCATAGTTCAAAAAAAAAGTGTCACAAAAGGAAAGAGCACAAGAAAAGATAAAGCTACGAGTCAGCAGAAGAACAGGTTCCCAGGAAATTTACTGTCCCAAATTGGACATTTGTAACAGATGATGTGAACAAGTGTTAAGTTTGTTTTCGGCAGCTTTTCATGTACCTTCTCTAGATATCACTTAGATTATGGTTTCAGAATTTGAATTGTTATATATATATAGTTTTTTTTAAAAAAAGAAAAGTGTGTCTGTGGGCTTTGGAGTGTTGCGTTCCATATGGTTGGGGAAGTGCCGAATTATTGCGACAAGCATCTTGTGAAGCTCATTATGCATGGTGGCGGCAGCCTTGGATGCGAAGTGGTGCTCATAGCTATAGGGTACATACATGACAACCCACCGTCAGTAGATAGAAAGTGGAAATGAAAGATGCTGAGGAACAGACTACAGCTTGGGGGAACATGTTAGACAAAACATCTGTTGGTATTGGAGCGTCGCATTATCAGATCATTGTAGCCATGCATTTTTAATAAAGCTGTCCGCTCCTCCTGAACATATAATTTTGAAAGTGGCATTTGGTGAAAAAAAATCTTCCAATAAGAATGTAGATGTATGTGTGTATGTGATTTGAAAAAAGGCTGCTAATAGTCCATTATGAATAGAAGGCAACATGAAACACAAGTCCTTCATAGTGTTAGTAAAAGGGATCTAACCAAACCCAGAACGGGGTAAATTTGATTACAAAGCAAAATAGGTTGAATTATCAATATGTAGAACAAGGGTAAGGAACAATGGCCCTTTTATGCTCAGGAATTCTGGGCATTGAAGTTCACAGATCGTAAAAGGGCCATACTTCTCCACCCCGATATAGAACACATGCAGACTATGCTAAGTATGCTCCAATAAAAAAAAGTAACCCAAGTCAAAATGAAATATTCCATGACTCCACCCACTTGTATGCATTTAGAACATTTAATTGCGTTTCTTTCTCAGCTATATAAGTTAATGTTCTAAACAAAAGCTAACTCAGTAAATTGAAGTGGTAAGGTTTAAGCATAACCTTACCTGGTGATTTTGAAATTTCAATTTTCATAGCTGCAGTTTGAACCAGGAAGTTCAACAAACAATGTAATTGACTGTCCCATTATGTCTATGGAGTTTTTCAGACATCCAACTCATGGTTGTCTGAAAGATGCTTTTTCAAGAGGCAACTGGACTTTCTGGGTTTTTTTTGAAGATGTTTTGCTTCTCACCTCTTTTCTTTTCAACAAAAACCCAAAAAGTCCAGTTGCCTCTTGAAAAAGCATCTTTGGGACTGTCCCATTATATTATAAAAATAAAGAGACCCTTTTCTTCAGTAACAAAGAGGGATGTTAGTTTTCCCCAGGAATTTTTAAAAAACCTGGTATATTGTGAATCATTCCTGTTCAGACTAATTCAGACAAAGCTAAGGCTTAATAACTGACTCATTGGTTTTCTCCAATGCATTTTTCAAGATGTAGATGACACTCACTGAAAGCATAGACTACACTGAGAAATGCATTGTAAGTTATTTGGGGGATCATCTGGCAATGCCCAAGAAGTCTAATGGACTCTAACTCACAAATTTCTAATGGACAGATTGGCAGTCTCTTCTAAAATGAAGTTCCATTAGCCCAGGAAATAACAATGAACGGCATTGGGTAGCATCCATCTGTGTGTAGGAAAACAAAAATGTATGCAAAGCACTCAGCTGTTAGCAAAAGCTGTGTCTGTAAACATGTACAGATTTGGGGATCTTTTTTTTTCTTAAAAAAATCCCTTCATAATAAAGGTGCATGTGTAAAACCTGTACATTGGAATAATATTTAAACACACTTATACTGAAGTATATATTGGAGAAACATGCAATAAAACTGCATGAATTAGGGGAAGTTGTATATAAAAACTCCATCTTTAAGGGAAAATTGAAATGGATTAAATGGTGAAAACCGGTAAATACAAATCTGGACTAGATTTATACATATCTGTGCATTCATAGCATTTAACTGGAACTCTTCAAAGGAGAAACACAATTTTCCTCCCATCCTTCTTTCATCCCAGAATTTGCAATGATAATACATTAGTCATTGAATTTTCTCCAAATATTAAAGTAAACTGATTGCTGAAAGAATAAAAAATGCATTTCAGGTTAGTCGATATCACAAATATATATATAAATATATTCTTTCCCCCACTTAATTAACTTTGTCTTATTAAACTTAGCACATGGATGAACCTGTCCACCTTCTAGTTTGATAGATGAAGACACAAAAACAAAAGAGTGCATTTTGGCTAATAAGCCAACTTGAAGAGACAGTGAAAGGTTGGAATTATGTATGGCAGAAGACAATTATGTAAGCTAAATGATTCTTTAATAATGAGATCCATCAAAAGACAGCAGTCAAAGGACAGCTGAATAGAACGCTTTCCTTCCTTCCTTCCTTCCTTCCTTCCTTCCTTCCTTCCTTCCTTCCTTCCTTCCTTCCTTCCTTCCTCCCTTCCTCCCTTCCTCCCTTCCCTCCCTCCTTCCTTCCTCCCTTCCTCCCTTCCCTCCCTCCTTCTTTCCTCCCTCCCTCCCTCCCTCCCTCCCTCCCTTCCTCCCTTCCTTCCTTCCTTCCTTCCTTTCTCATATATGATGGAATATTGCTACTTTTTTAAACAAACATCCTGGAACAAAAACCCTTATACAAATTGGAACAAACAACATTATCACTGATTCAGATGAATAATCTTCCCCAAAGTCATACCATCTTAGTGGACAAAATTATAACTTCTATTATTTCCTGGCTACGAAAAAGACTGGCATATAGAGAAAAAACAACTTTCACAATTAAGAATTTGCAGATGTGCAAATGACAATATGCAAATTCAAATTCAACCCTCCAGGTATCAGATTGTTTGGGAAATATACCTGTTGGGAATTTTGGAGAGCTAATTCCAGTTCATGTGGCCAGTTCTGAGTTAACTGATTCATGGCCTGATCTGATTTATATTATTATAGCTTATATGAATATAAATTAATCTGGGACAGGATAACCTTTGGCTTCTAAAATGAAATGGTAACTGTTCAGCTAAACACAGGGCAATAAAGTAGATCACAACATTGCGATTCTAGAACTCCTGCAGATATTTATGGATATTGTGTGATCTATAGAAATACTACTGATAGAACAGTGCCTGAAGTGAAACTAATGTCTTTATCAAAAACAAGAATGGGGGAATGGGGGATCCACAGAAGTTGGACAACTGAGATTTGCCTTCCCACAAAGAGAGAAAAGGAATTCAGTTTCTTCCTTTTTTGTTGTTGATCAACTTCCTATCAATAAAATCTTTCATCCTAAGAATGCTTTTGCACTAATCATTTTCAGAAAGCATTCAGAGTAGTTGACATATTCATTGAAGAGGGATGACACTACCAGGAACTTCCTTAGTGTAGCTTACTGACTTTTGAGCTTCCCACTTCATCTGAATGGAGAGAAAACAAGCCAAAGCAAGAATTTGAGTCCTGCCCCCAAGCCAGTCTTGCTACTTGCCATACCAAAAGTCCCATCTTCCCTTATATAGTAGCTGCAGCTGCCAGGACTGAGTATCTATCCCACATCATTCTTGCCTGGGTGAAGAGGGGGGTGCATGCTAAAGATTTCCTTCTATCAGAAGATACAGTAATGGGGACCATGCTGGAAAACCTCTTGATGGTTGCTCCCCCCTCCTTTGGGATATCCTATTCATCCAGGCACGTTTTCTGCCACCATGCTTGCCCTTTGGGCACCCTACCACCCAATGTTAGGCTAACCTTGACCCTGTTATTAAGAAGAATAACAGAGTTATTAAGAAGAATAACAGAGTTATTAAGAAGAATAACAGAGTTATTAAGACTTGGCTATTTTCCCGCATCTGGCAGGGTGATAGTTGAGATTAGATGGATTAGTTGAAGGTTTTCGTGGTTGCCATTGTAGTCTTGTCATTGGTTATTGCTTTTATTTAACTGGTTGCTTGGTTTTTAAAATTTGTTAGCCATTCAGAGTCACATTGCAAGATGGGCAAATTCTGTCTGCCTGCCTGCCTGCCTATCTATCTATCTATCTATCTATCTATCTATCTATCTATCTATCTATCTATCTATCTATCTACTATCTACAGTATCTATCTTTCTCTCTCTCTCTCTCTCCCTCTCTTTGTCTTTCTGTCTCTCTCCATGCTGTTACTATCTTCTAGGACTTACAATTTCATTATTTTAATTTAATATTTTTAATTTTGTATATGGCCTACAGCCTCTAGAGTGAGGCAGTTTATTAAATAAATAAATGGTAGGGCTAGGACAGAAATTAAACTTTACTTCATGTAAATTAAATTTATTAAATGCATCTTCAGTAATATAACTATTTGCATATATTTAACATTTTTTCTTTCTGTCATAATAAATTTGTATGCATCCTACATATACAAAATACATCTGAAGGCTTCAAGTAAACATGGATCTTCAAATTGTGCACTTGAAGTAATAAAAACAGTCTCTGGCCAATGAGTTCCTTTAAAAAAGATATGGAACCCTGGAAAACAATTAGAAAACTAGTGTTACAGGTGACTTCAGTTTGAAGTCGACTACAATTCCCGAACAAACCTTTTCAAAGCCAACAAATGGCAAATGGCAGAAACTGGAAATTATAAACTTTGTGAAAAAATCAACCAAACAAATGTTCTTAAGGTCATGGTAAGTTGCCAAATAAGAATGTCAAGTCAGTCAGATAACATGAGACATCAGACTCAAAACAGTATTGTAATATCATTTCCACAAGTATGTGGTGTTCACACATAGTCCAGATTTCTATTACCTCATTTAAGGAAGTAGAGTTTGGGGGAAAAAATCAGAAAAGGGCAATAAACAGATAAAGGCTATGGAGCTCTTTTCATCTAAAGAAACAATTGCTTTATGATTTATATACTTTCAATTGCTTCATACCATTTTACTTTTAATTATTTGTATTTTATTATTAGCTGCCTTGAATAGGCAAAAAGGTAGCATAAACATCATAGCAAATGCAGTTTTGGGGACCTTTTAATTAATAGAAGTGAAGACAGAAGATAGAGATATTGTATGTGTCTTCATAATGCTAGAATTTGGCATTTTCTAAAGAAATTGTTCATGCTGAAAATCTTGAATTAATCTTAGAAATTCTAGTTAACCTGGAAATTAGAAGTTAGTGATAGGACACTGTGACAAAGAAGAAACAGATCTTGCTCCCTCATTAGGCAGAATAATGCTCTGTGGTGGCTGGTCTACAGGAAGACAATTTTGTCAGCTGTAGGGAAAATGTCAGGGGCTTCTTGTAACTGAATTAGCAAAAGGGCCTCCCAATTCAGCTTACATTGTTGAGTTAGTAGATTTTGAATTAAGTAAGACACACTTTATCTAAAGCAGAGGGGCTAAATATTCCCAAATGTACTATTCACTTTGGCCATCTAATGAGAAGGAAGGACTCACTGGAGAAGAGCCTAATGCTGGGAAAGATTGAGGGCAAAAGAAGAAGGGGACGACAGAGAATGAGGTGGCTGGATGGACTCACTGAAGCAGTCAGCGTGAGCTTAAATGAACTCCAGAGGATGGTAGAGGACAGGAAGGCCTGGAGGAATGTTGTCCATGGGGTCGCGATGGGTCGGACACGACTTCGCAACTAACAACAACAACAACCACTATTCAGAGCATGGAGTGACTTTCTATTCTAACAATAATAACTAAAAAATAAAAATAAAAGACAGGCAGAATAATATATTGCAATTGCTGGTAGATTGACAGTGGGCACTGAAAGCTTGCCTGATTTCAGATATAGGAAAGCAGAATTTGGCCACATTCAAAGAAACTACTTCAAACTGATCTGATAACAGTAGTTACATGTAAAAAAGATCAGTATTTCCCAGATATTTTATTGATGATGTTCATAGATGTCATAGCAAGCATCATCCTGTGAGACGATCATGCGGGTCTGTTTCAGTAAAGGAAGTATGGCAATTTTATGTATGGATGGATCTCTACTAATATTAAAAAATGTAGACTTTGGATAAAGGCAACCTTTTGAATTTGTCTGTAAAATTTGTATAAAGAGGACCCTGATGAATGATTTATTTGAATTTCTCCAGACAAAATTGGAGAATTTCTCCAACAAATTCTCAAAGGGAGTTCTGATTCTTAGCAGTGTTAGCAGGATCATTACTCTAAAAGCCCAGTGGGAGAAATTCCTTCAGGCATCTTCTCTTGGGATTTAATGGAGGTATAGAAAACCGAGGAGGCTAGAGACCTTTGGTGAGAAAATTATCCAGCAGAAAATATTCATTCCCTTGGTCATCTAAGACATTGATAAAGCAAAGAACAATGTTCTCTCCCATGATCATTTCTTCAAAACCATCTTCTCTTTTCACATAATTTCTAAAGCAAATTTCCTTCCTTTAAACTTATGGGAAAAATTTTCCCTCCAGCATTATTAAAAACAATGGAATTTAATTGATAACAATAGAACAGAATGCCTTTTTAATGATCAAACGATTTCAAAATATAGCTAATTCAGCATCAGGTTTTAATGCTATTTGCTTCCACTAGTGCACTACAATGCACTATATCCCTGGTTAACTCATATCCCTGGTTGACTGCTATTTATTTTATTTAGAAACTTAGGCCAATTGGATTTTCTGTTTATCTGCCCAAGATTAGGAAGGTTACATATTATGGCCTAGGGTGTATGGCAAACCTATGGCATGCGTGCCACAGGTGGCATACAGAGCCATATCAGTGGGCACGTGAGTTGAGCTCTGGGGCGTGTGTGTGCATCAGCCAGCTTATTTTTGGACCTTTCAGGCACACCGGAAGTAGGGAAACAAGCTGTTTCCTGCCTCTGGAGTGCCTCAGGGGGGTGGAGGGTGGGGAAGGCCCATTTTTCATTCTCCCCAGGCTCCAGAGCCTTTCTAGGAGCCTGGGGAGGGTGAAAACAGCTTTCTGGTCCCTTCGGAAGTTGGCAAACAGGCCGTTTCTGGCCTCCAGGGGGGTTAGGGAAGGCTGTTTTTGTCCTCCTCAGGCTCTTAGAAAGCCTCTGGAGCCTGGGGAGGGTGAAAAACAGGCTTACTGGGCCCACTGTGCCATTGCGTGCCAAAAGTGGGGGTAGTGCAGGGAGGGTGTCATGCGTGTATGTGTGGGGGTGGGACATATAAAATTATGAATATGGGCACATGTGTGCGTGACCCCCCTATTCCCCCCGCTTTTGGCACATGATGGCAAAAAGGTTAGCCATTACTGCTCTATGGGCTTTAGGCATTATGTCCTCTCCCTGACTCTATGGCTTTCAGTTGCTTTGGGAATGAGTTGCCATGTAAATTTAACAGTACAAATTGCTACTGAATTTCAAAAGTAAAGCCCATGGCCCAAATTCATTAACGTAGTTTCCCAGTTTTTCTTTTTTGCATAATAATAATTTGATGCTGTTACAATTGTGACACTGTGAATATAGTTTTCCTTTCAATGTCTTTGATGTTTTTATATTGCCCTTGTTACTTTTTTTTACTCAGCCACCCTCTGTTTTGGACTTGGCTCCTTTTCTTTCAAACAATACAATCTCTGGAGAACCACTCAAATTGTTGAAGAGCCTGATTTGACTGTATGACTGAAACTTGTTGCTGTAGCCTTATGATTTATATTGATTGTTTTCTAGTATGATTTGATTGCTTATTTGTACCCTATAACTATCAATAAGTGTTGTACTTTATGATTCTTGATGAATGTATCTTGTCTTTTTATGTACAGTGAGAGCATATGCACCAAAGACAAATTCCTTGTGTGTCCAACCACACTTGGCCAATGAAGAATTAAATCTCTCTCTCTCTCCCTCTCTCATCTATCTATATCTCAAAATGTTAGGTTCTGAGTTTTTTCTAGTTCCCCAACATTTCAGATGAAAAAGGCTCATTTATATTAGTTCATCCTTGTAATTTCACAGCAATCATGTGTATGCAAAGCAATTGTTTTACCATTGACCTTCAAATATTCAAATATTACTTGAATTCCATCCCTTCAAATGGAAGGAAAGCTAAGCAGGGTAAACCATTGCTGGTTTCTTGGGAAGAAAGGCCAAATAATATAAACCATAATCAGATAATAACTCTAAAAAAGAAGAAATCTGTTGTTTAATTCACTGATGGCTTACCTGGAGGTAGGTCATATTCTTAAGCCATGTTTCAGAACAAAAGCCCCCAAAAATCTGGTTCGAGTTAAGCTATGACCTCACCCTAGCAACAGGTCAACCTGAAGAAGCACCCACATTGCCTTTCTAATGTTTTCACAAATAAAAGCTTAGTCTCTCGCTCTCTGTGGTTTTAATACGTTAGATGTCATCATTTGTATGCAGTGTCCTGCTTGTTATGTTCTTTCTCTTTCTGTCTCTCTTTTTCAAAGGAAATGTTTTTTGGATGTTAGCCAAGGAGTCTGGGTCCCTTGTTAGTTCAACAATTACTTTTTCACCACAATATATCTGAATCTGAGCCAAGATGTGGACTGATACTGAATACTATATCAACCAACATTAAAAAATATTCTGCTAGCCTCCATCATATTCTGGGAAATATTCCTTTGCCAGGGGGCAGCAGTGAAAAAGAATGAAGGAATCTATTGCTCCAAACCCATCAAATCATACAGTTGTAAACTTTGAAAGGATCATCTACTCCAACCTTCTCCAACATAGCAGAATCATTAAAGCATCCAAAAATTGAAAACTCATAACCTCTATAGGTAGTCTTTTACTGTTATATAAATCATAGCTTCATGATTTTTTCCTTACAATTAAATGAAATCCAGGTATCTACATTTTATATCTTTTATTTCTTGTTGCAATTTCTGTGGTTATTGACAATAATGACTCACCATGAACGAAGGTGAACATACGTGCCCCAGAATAATATTGTAGGATCCAATCTGGGTCAGTCATTAGGACCAGATGTTAAGTGTTCTGAGCTTAAGACTCGTGCTGGAGCCCATCTTCAGGGAACTTCTCTCCAGCAGAGTGTATATTTTGGGTTATTCTATGTATGATATTTATACAGTGCCTGTTGTGTGTAGCTTTTTACAGTGGTGGGATTAAGTTCGCACCACTTTGGGAGAACTGGTTGTTAACTTTCTAAGCAGTTTGGTGAACTGGTTGTTGGAAGAGGGCAGTGTAGGGCAGAGAACCGGTTGTTAAATTATTTGAATCCTACCACTGGCTTTTTAGATGTTGCTTGGGGTGTTGATGTCTGACTATTAAGTCATTGGGTGTTGTTTCCTTGTACTGCCAAGCCCTTACCGCCTCAATGACTGACCATCTTCTCTTTAGCTTTCCTTTATGTGCTTGACCAAACTTATAATGTCTTCCCTAAATCTTATTTTCTTCAGACTGAGCATTCCAAGTACCATCAAAATGTCCTGATAAGGCATGTTCTCAAATTGCTGTCATCTTTGCTACCCTCTTCTGAATCCTCTCCAACCTGTCAATATCCTGATTGAAATGGAATCCCCAGAATTATGAGCAGTGATCCAGGTATAATCTTACCAGAAATATCATTCATCACTGAGTAGAAATGAATAATAACATCATGTCTTTGATATCATGCTACTTGTTATGAACTACAGAATTGCATTAGCCCTTTTAGCAACCAGTTTATATTGTCATGTTCAGTTTATTATCAGTGACCATCAACACATACTCCCCAGATACAAAGTTTTCAAGTTTTGAAAATCCCCTTTCTTGTATATGTATCCTGCTCTGTTTCTCCAGAAATATAATATTTGACATTTCTCCCCATTAAAGTACAACTTGTTTCTCTCATCTTCCAATCTGTACAGATTAGGCTATAGTCTTATTCTGCCATTCTGGATGTTGAGCAGACTTCTCAATTTTGAGGTATCCATAAATTTGAGATCAATATCAACATGTGGACCAAGAAAAATGTTGAAAAATATTGGTCCTAAAACTGATCTCTGAGGAACCCAGGTAGTTAGAGCTCCCCAACTCAGCATAGAACCATTAATGGTGGTTCTCTGAGTACAATTAGCCAGCCAGTTGTGAACTGTCCAGTTAAGCCCTCTAGCCACACTTAAATAGTTTGTTAATGAAAATGTCATACGGAATCTTGTCAAAAGCTTTGCTGAAATCAAGAGAGATTATATCCACAGCATTTCTCTTGTCCATTGTACCTGTTAGAATTCTATCTTTCAGACTTACAGAGGCATCCATTTGCCCAAACTTGTTTCTAAGTCCCTTTGCCAACCATTGCCCTTTGTTTCTCATATTGCAACATTTGAACAATATCCCTAGGGCCAGTTTTATATCCTCCTATTTTCCCTTTGTCTAAAATCAAGGCAGCATAAATGGTTTCTTTCATTTTATACTCAGGAGAAAATTAGTCAAAGGACCACTTTGGAAGCATGGAAAAAAGTGGGGCCTTGAAGCCAAATCTTCATGCTCTAGATCCAGCACTGTAACCTGTTCTGAGTTTGCCAGATTTCAGTGTTGGAACTGACGTTTCTGAGTTTAAATCCTTTTCTTGTAAACTTCTGTTGGTGAGAATTAAACCTTAACTTGAGGAACCTGATGTAACATAACAGGATAATTTCATTAGCTTCTTCAGTCTACAGCATCCTCTGCTTAGTTTTTCTCTTTAATGGACAGATATACTCATGCCCTTCATACAAATTATTAGTATGCATGGATGGGATTATAGAAGCCCAGTGTACATACAGATGCTGGGTTAAGAAGCTACATTGCAAATCCCCTCTGAATGCTAACATAACTTGGCATCTCAAAGTGCCACTCCAAGTAGAGGTTCTTTTGGCTTTAAAAGGAATGCCAGGCATTTACTGCAATGTAAAATCAAGCATAAAGGCTCATCTGTGCTAATCTGGAAGTCTCATATAAAGCCCTTTGATTCTTATTCCTGCTTCTTGAACACATTCACTATAAGTATTTCAGTACAGAGCTGGGGTACAACCATTTCTTCCTTTCTGACTGCAGAATCTGCATTGAGCAAGAGGGCTTGGAGTGGTAATCTTTTAAGTTACTTTATTTCTTTCTACAGTTTTATAATCAAGAAGCATTCAGTTACAACCATAAGCAAAGACGTTCCTTCCCCAAAGCAGTTTACAGTGGAAATGTTAACAAGATAGCATGGGAAGGTTAGTAATATTAGAGAAGAACACTTATACTTGGGTCCAATCAAGCAGAAAAATGCATATGCTAAGTAACCATGCAGTACAGCAATTGTCCTCACTATTAATTTGCAAGCTCTTTATTTCCTTTAGTGAAATTTTTTTATTATTATTTTTATGGGGGAGAGATTAACTGGAAAAAAAATCTTTTAAGAAGAAAAGCAAAAACTTGTAAGTGAAGAGCAAACAAAACACTGTATTCTTTGTTTCTTTTCAGTGCATGTATTTTTTTTGCTTGATTTACCCAATGGTATTATTGCTTTAATTTCAGAAATGAGATTCCTCTTGACAAGTGACAAGCTAGTGAGCTTAAGAGAGCTAGCTCTTCCCCCCTCTGTTCTCCCCCTCATCTGCAGACATGTAATTAATGGAAGCCATTAAAGATACTTGATTCTGATTTTTATATATGACGACTAAGTAACCTATTATTGCTCGTCCCGGTCAGAGATTAATGGGAATTTGTTAAAGGATAAAAGAATTATTAAACAAGTTGCAGAATATGTATGACCTGCAATACACTATGTGATAGTGTGAATAATATGGAAATGGAGCTGTTTATTTCCTTGACTAATGAACAGTGTTAAATCCACTAGAAGTGAAGAAGCCAGATGGGTGATTCTCCACCGTCCTCCCTGCACCAGCTTCCAAATATAATTTTTAATGGAAATAAATGTCGGGTTCCCATTCCACCAATGGGGGAATTTCTTTCACTTGGGTGATCTCAGTGGATGATTAATAAGGAATTTCAAGTTTCAAGCAATTTAAATCATTGTCAGTTTTCAGCAATAACTTGTTAGCAAGCAGAGGGAAAAAAATTAATAGGGGAGCAAGTTGGAGAATATATGGCAAACTGGAAGACGTACTTCCTGCAGTGAAAGTATTGTCCCATGTTCAGAGATAAAGTCACTCCTGTAGATGTGCAAAAAAGTACAAATCCTCATGCCTGTGAGTAGGGCAAAAGAAATCAATTAAAAATAAAAGCCATAAAAGATCTCTAATTTGAGTGGAATCAGATTGCAATTTACACAGGTCTACAGTTTCTGCAATGTAGCCTCTTTTTCAAACATAATTACCATTATTTTTTATGCAGTGTTTATGCATCTTTTATTTAAAAAACTAAGCTAGAATTTCCTTGATCTCCTCCTTTCTAAAGTCTATTTGTTAAAGGATAAAAGAAGTATTAAACAAGTTGAAGAATATGTGTGAGCTGCAATACACTATGTGATAGTGTGAATAATGTAACAGTGGCCAAGATTCCATGGGCACTAGAATAATTGAACTAATGCCCAAGATTCCTTCTCAATGGAATGTGTGGTGGAATTTTGTTATGTCCCAGATCACTTTGTAGGGGTTCCTATGCAGGATAGGATAGGATAGGATAGGATAGGATAGGATAGGATAGGATAGGATAGGATAGGGTAGGGTAGGGTAGGGTAGGGTAGGGTAGGGTAGGGTAGGGTAGGGTAGGATAGGATAGGATAGGATAGGATAGGATAGGATAGGATAGGATAGGATAGGATAGGATAGGATAGGATTTTTTGTTGGTGAAGTGTGACTGGACACACAAGGAATTTGTCTCTGGTGCATATCCTCTCAGTGTACATACAAGCAACAAGTGATAAATCATTTTCACAATCATAAAATACAATCATCACAAATCATAAGATACAAACTAATTGATAGTCATAGGATACGAAATAAGCAAACAGCATACATAAATCATAATAGGATACTAAATAAAGTCAATCAACATAAATCATGAGATACAAACAACAAAGTTATAGTTATAACTTTTAATTCTTGACAAATGTATCTTTTCTTTTATGTTCTCCAAGAGCGTATGCACCAAGACAAATTCTTTGTGTGTCCAATCACACTTGACCAATAAAGAATTATATTATATTCTATAAGAGGCTCAGGAAGTAGGAAAGATGAAAAGTATAATAGGTAATATAGTTCTACTAGGTGGTTTGATATCCATGTACTATTATGGATGTACTAAATACATCCATGTACTAGTATTTGTTCTTTTTACAGCTAATATTTCTCTCTGCCTACAGATACGCCATATGTTATATACAGTGGTGGGTTTCAAATTTTTTTACTACTGGTTCTATAAGTGTGGCTTGGTGTGTGGCAGGGGAAGGATACTGTAAAATCTCCATTCCCTCTGCACTCCAGGGGAAGGTTACTGCAAAATCCCCATTTCCTCCCGATCAGCTGGGACTTGGCAGGTAGAGAATACATGGGGTGGGGCCAGTCAGAAGTGGTATTTACCAGTTCTCTGAGCCACTCAAAATTTCCACTTCCGGTTATCCAGAACTGGTCAGAACCTACTGAAACCCACCTCTGCTTATATGTTTTCCTGGCTTATTAGTGTAAAATGAAACTAATTTCCCAGCCTCACTTAAAATAAAGAAATAAATACCCAGACTTTAAAAAAATCTATTAAGTCACACCACCTTCTGCTAGTCAATAGGCTGTAACCGATCAATGATTTTATTGAACAAAGGCGTGAGATGTATATATTAAAATAACAATAAAATAACAATAATGGCCAAAAGCTTCCTCTTGAATATAGTTCATCTTTTAAACAAAAGAAGAAAACAATAAGTGCCATTGGCCACAAGTGGTGCCAAGGAAAAGTCATTAAAATTGTCAGTATTGTTTCTTTCATCACCTGTTTCAATCTAGGAGACATTTGAGAGATGATGGCTCTATTTTGCAAAACCACCTTCCTAGGTAGCTCCCATGCCTTCAAGCAGGGGATGATGAAAAGTACAAATAGGGAAAGAAGGAATTGTTGAATATAACTTCCCTTTTTAAATAAACTAATGGAATCCTTCTTTAAATGTCCCAAAGGTGCTTTTTCAAAAGGCAACTGGACTTTCTGGTTTTCTTTGAAGATGTTTCGCTTCTCATCCAAGAAGCTTCTTCAGCTCGGAGACGACTTCCGGTGTCCAGTGGCAACGGTCGTCTGGAGGCGCTTCTCCTGCCTCCAGTGCCCGAATCCGGCCGCCGCCGAGGCCCCTAGGGGCCAGGTGTTCCGAAAAGGACACCTGCCGCACGGACGGCTCGCCAGGGGTCTCCCAGCCGACATACAGGACTGGGGGGACCGATGCTGGCGCGTCCTAGGCTCGGCGGGGTTCGGAGGCCACAGGCCACGGCCATTATTTTGGTCGTCGCCTGGGCCGCTGTGCCCGGTGACACCGGGGCTTTGGATTTATAACTGCAGCAGCCTGGTGGTGAACAGGGAACGGAGAAGAATTGAGGAATGGAGAAGGGAAGAGGATATCGGTAAACGCGAGTGGAGTGCTCCGGAGTGCGGGGGGGTTTTTCTCCCCTGCGGCTGGAAGGAGCACGAGTCATTCTGGAGAGAGGAGAACTTAAAATAAGAAGATTACCGGTTTTGTGGAGCTCTGGAGAAGAGGTGATGGAGAAATTTAGGAGGGAGGGTTTGAGGCCCCCCCTCCCTCTGGGGAACAATGGTGGCGTCCAGCTTCCGCCTTCACTATGAGAATCTTGATGACATCACTTCCCTTCAGCTTCCTGGTTGACTAACTGTACTCTGGACTCGTTGCTCCTGTGAGTGCCCCCTGGTGGATCCGGAGGAAATTACAAGGATACTGTGCTTGCCTGAGGATTTTGAAATTTTTTTTTAAATGGCAAAAGGTCAGAGACCAACTGCTGGAGAGATGGAGAGAATTCTGGAAAAGTTATCCAATATGGACAAGAAACTGGATGATTTGCAAAGAGGCCAAACGGAAATAAGAGCAGAAATTGTGACTATCCAAAAGGATTTAAAGGATACTCAACAAGTCTCAGCAGAAAACAAGCAGAAAGTGGAAGGTCTGGAGGGTGAGATGCGGGCAGTGCAGAAAAGAGAGGAGACGACAGGCAATGCTGTGCTTGGACTACAGATGGATAAAATGTCTTATTTCCTTAGGTTTCAAAATTTGGAAGAAGTGGACCAAGAAGATTTGAGAGATGTTGTGACTAAATTGTTGGGAGAATTTCTTGGGAGAGGTGTTGATTTCATGAATTGGGATGTGGATCGAGTTTATAGAGTTAATTCACAATATGCACGCACGCATGCAGTTCCCAGAGAGGTTCATGTCAAATTTGTGAGAAGAGGCGAGATGAAATTCTTAGAAAACATAGGAGTGGGGCACTGACTTATAGGGGCAGGAGATAGCCATTCTGAGGCAGATTCCCAGACAGGTACGTGAAATGAGAAAGAAATATTACTTTTGTCAAGCAAATTGTACCAGAAGGAGTAGGCTTCAGATGGCTGATGCCAGAGGGATTGATGATTTTCCGGGAGGGCATTACGAAAAAATTAGTACAATTGCGGAGGCTACGGCCTCGTGGAGGAACACAAAGCCCTCCTGGAATTAGATGACCCAGGAATTGAAGAAGGGGAGGTTATAGACCATGGGGCGGAGGCGGCTGCCGCTGTTGCGGCCCTGGAGTTGGGTCAGGCTGAACCCAGAGTTCTGAGATCCAAAACTAGGAAGTGACAAAGATATTTGGTATTGTGTTGGTTTTCCTTATTCTCTTCTGTATGATATTCTGTTTATTCTTGACCCTTCTTTATTGCGTATGTAAGATTTGTAAACTTAGCTACTTCGTGTCACCTGCTTGCCATATGGCTGTTGTATGTGTTTAAAATTTGAGTAAAATTCTTATCTTGCATAAGAAAAATGAAAATTTACCATACCTGATATGTATTTGTATAAACCTTTTTTGACCAATAAAAACTTTTTTGAAAAAAAAAAAAAAAAAAAAAAAAAAGAAGCTTCTTCAGCTCTGACTGGATGGTGGGGAATGGAAGGACTGGAAGGGAATCCAGTCAGAGCTGAAGAAGCTTCTTGGATGAGAAATGAAATGTTTTCAAAGAAAAACCAAAAAGTCCAGTTGCCTCTTGAAAAAGCACCTTTGGGACAACCATGACCTGGATGACTGAGAATTTCCATAGATCCTCTTTTAAATTAAAATAATCTTCTATTACTTGGCAGTGGGGAGGACTGTAGTTGGCTCCAAATGCATGGAAGTTATATAAGGATTTGACTTAGGGGCAGGTTCAAATAGAGACACCAATATCCAATATCTCAGGGGTTGCCACAAAGAAGAGGGAGTCAAGCTATTCTCCAAAGCACCTGAGGGTAGAACAAGAAGCAATGGGTGAAAACTAATCAAGGAGAGAAGCAAGAAGAAATTTCCTGACAGTTTAGAACAATTAATCAGTGGAAAAACTTGCCTCCAGAAGTTGTAAATGCTCCAACACTGGAAGTTTTTAAGAAGAGATAAGATAACCATTTGTCTGAAGTGGTGTAGGGTTTCCTGCCTAAGCAGGAGGTTGGACTAGAAGAGCTCCAAGGTCCCTTCCAATTCTGTTATTCTATTTCCCTTCTGGGAATGGTATTATCAAGGGCTGACTCAGAAGATTAACCAGGATTAACCTTCAGTTAAAAGAGGCCAATAAGGCATTGTTCTGATACAGGCACCTTACTCTGAAGAGCATTTATAAAAATAAGAATTAATTGGACTATCTCAGAAGGAGTATATGTATGCAGGACAGACTTAAGGCCCCCATAAACATATCATAATTAAAACGAAAGAAACAATTCAAAATTATTATTGCCTTCCATAATTCTGTAGGCTTGAAAGAAGGGATGGGAAAGACAGCATGTGAGAAAGAAGGCAAGAGGAAGAGGGGATAACAAAGTATTTGCAAAATGGAAGCAGAAAGATTATGAATACTGTATGTATTATTTCTTTCTTATAATTATTATTTCTTTCTTATAATTGTACAAGTTGGCAAGACTATTTTTAAAACCTAGATCTTTTGGGTAGCTACATATGTTTTCTCAGTGGACATGGACATTATAGAATATGTCTACTTAAATAAATACTATTTTTTATAATTACAGCCGGAATTTGTATAACAAATTTGCATGTGGAGTGAAGATAATCCAGTGAATAGAGTCAAAATGGAAAGTAGGACAGTGGAAATAAGTATGATAGTAGAGTTGGCTAAAAAATACAGACCCTTGAAGGTGGCTTCATGAGGCATGCAATTGAAAAACTGTGCACATTTTGTTGTATCCTTACATGATCCTATTCCTTATGTTGTGCAGGAACTGCAATACACAGAGTAGCTGAAAGCCAGCATGGAGTAGTGATTAAGACGTTGAACCTGGACGGAGAGATTGAAATCCAAGTAGGCCCTCAACAAAAGAAACTCATTGAGCAACTTTGGACAAATCCCTCTCTCTCGACCTAACCTACTACACAAGGTTGTTGCTGCTGAGATAAAATAAAAGGAGAACTACCCAAATACTCAGATTTTCTTTGCATATACTGCTTGCTGTCCAGTATAGTTCCTATCCTATCTTATAATGGCTTTCATTTTTTCCCACCTCAATTTATTTACTTATTTATTGAGGCAATTTATATCTGCCATAAACATTGGTCAATAACATTAACCGTGGTTAACAGAATCCATATAAAAATAACAATATAAATAAGCATCCATAGTAAGACACGCAGAAATACATAGTGCATGCATAGTAAGCTAAACATAAAAGTAAGGGAAGATAAATAAAACAATATTCATTGGCAAGCTTTACTGTCCTTACTCCCTGTACTTCTGGTTTTAATAACCTTCAGAAACCTAGTAGTGGGGTAGCCCCTGAAACATTCACTAAGATGTGGGATCCAAGAGCAATTTCTCATGAGGTAGCGTATATACTAGATGGTGAGTGGGTTTATTCTAATTGGAGGAAACAGTCCTGAAAGTACCGAAGTGGCAAGCCATAGAGAGCTTGTGGAGATGATTGTTCAGTCAGCTCCATGCCCATCTAACATAGCATAGTCTGAGTTACATTTGTTAATGCAAGTTAAGCTTTGTTATTGAATTTTTTTCTGAAAACATGGTACAATATATCTACTGCAATCAACTAAACCGACCACTTTTATAAAACAAAAGAAAGGGGATGGTTTGCTTCTTTCCCATGCAGGTTTTAAATTAAATCCTTTGTGTTTCCCAAGCTTTTGACCAAAATATTCATTGTGAGATTCACTCCACTAGTTCCTAGTGCCTTCTGAGCATATATATTTCTGAGCAATATAGATTGAAATCCAACAAATTGTATTTTTCAAATATAATGTTCAGCTCTTCTGTTACAATGCTCTCTTTCTTTTGCTATATATTTTTTTGCTATTCCTAAAGTTTTAGCAAAAAGGAAGAATTAAAACATATTCTGTTTCCCCAAGTCTACTCATATTCTTCCCATCTTTGATGATATATTCAAGATTTTTTTTCAAGACTCACCATTCATTCCTACAAGGCACAACTAATTGCCTTATTTCTGCTACTATATTGGTGCTGGGTCTGCTGCAATTGGCAAGCATTAACAGCTTTTCAATTAGTTGTTCTGGATATATTTTTTTAATAAATGTGATGTTAAGACATGTAAATATAAATAACACAGAGACCAAAACATAATAACTGTAGTTACCACTATGGATCTGTATAATAATCTGTGTATCTCTCATAAACCATAAATTACACTTAATTAAAGTAATCAAAATAGTTCTGAGTTTCATTTGATTGTCAATTAAATAGTTTCTAAAAACAAAAAATAACAAGGACATTTGTCTATTCTCTCTTTTTTCTTTGACAAATTTGTATGTGTTTTTTCCCCAGTGTACTTCTATAGAGCTAAGTATAGCTATAAATGAGGCTTCTCCACTCTAAGCTTAGATCAGACGAATGGTTTCTGCTCCAAGAAGCTCATTTCATATGCCCCTAGAGAAAAGTGGAATAGATGCACATCATATCTTGATGAAGGGATGGAGCACTAATCTCCCTTGCTAGTCTCTCTCCCCCTTTGCCTTTGACATAATTTGTTGATAACCTATTGAGCAAGTTCCAGGGAAAACAGAGATCACTACAAACCCAGAAGTAGCAGTAGATAGCCATATTTATAAGCATCTATGTTTCACTTGACAAGAACAGGAGGTAACTGAGCACATCAAGGAGTACTAAAATGGGCACTGCTATGTGGTTTGGTGCAGTGGTGGGTTTCAAAACTTTTTACTACCAGTTCTGTGGGCATGGCTTGGTGGGCGTGGCAGGGGAAGGATACTGTAAAATCTCCATTTCCTCCCCACTCCAGGGGAAGGTTACTGCAAAATCCCCATTTCCTACCAATCAGCTGGGACTTGGGAGGCGGAGAATAGATGGGGGCAGGGCCAGTCAGAATTTCTACTACTGGGTCTTCAAAACCTGCTGAAACCCACCTCTGGTTTGGTGACTATGTTGAACACCAGTGGAACTAGTGAATCAAGTGATGTTTTCCTATTGTGTGGCAGTCCTTTGGGACCTATCCAAGCAGCCATGAGCCTTGCGGTTCACTCCACTGCCTTCTATTTAAGTTTTAAGTTTTTTAATTCATTTCTAACATATTTAGGGCACAGTGGGTTGGTGTGCTGTTTACTATTTTGATGCTAAATGTCAATGGTAAAAACTTTGGCAACGATACGTGATGCTCAGATTAAAAATTCTGTTTGCTATTCTGGCTGGCAACTATTCCTTCGAGAGTCAATGAGAGAAGGAAGAGTAGTTCCCATTCTGCTCCACCCAACTCTTTTAAATGGAGATTTCAGGCTTAAATCAAAGATCTTCAATACACAAACATTTGTTAGATTACAGGTGATAGTTATTCATATGGGTTGAACCATGAAGTTCTTATTTCATAAAAGTGAATTGTTCCCCTGTTATCATTTATTCACTTTTAATTTTTTCTAAAAAAGGCATGCTTCTATGATCAGTTTCGTTTGATGCTGAGTTAAGAAAAGCATAATATATCACTACCACTACTCTGAAAGTGCGTCATCATGCTAACTATTGCCTTTTCTCTATGCTGTCTTCCACGAACAGCTACCATGATTGCTCCCACTCTTTTGCTGTCATCGGCGTTTAATCAAACTCAGCAGCTGTTTATAGCAATTACTATAAAGCAATAGACATTATCCTTTAACTAACTGTCTTATTAATATAGGTAGTTACACAGCTATTTCATAGTTAGTCTTAAATAACTGCCTTTAATTATTTTATTAACATAAATAACCATCTCAATAAATTTCAATTAAATGCACATGCAAGAAACAATTTAAAGCATCACACTAAATTGCATCTGGTTACTGTCGTTTAAATTAATGGCACTACATCGTTCAGTTAAAACACAACCTTAAGTTATTTGGGAAAATGATTTTTTTTTTTGAATTGGAGAGGGGAGAGTGAGGTGCTAATGGGTTGGCAAAACTAAGTGTCATCATGTGAGAATAAGATTCATCATGGTTTTTATATGTCAAACATTTTGTTTACCAAAATATATAGAGGGTGTGATTGCTTTTAACTTGAAATAAAGTTTCAATGATTTATATTTCATTTTGACCTTCAAATATAGTTTTCCCACTGATTTGTGGGAATTGGCAAGATGCTGCTGACAGAAAAACCACTTCTCTTGAAAAAAGAATATGTATCAAGTTCTTTATGCCTTTCTTTTTGTGCCTTCAGTTTGCTCAGGTTTCTTCTCCAGAACATTGCTGCTACATTGCCACCACTAGACCTAGTTTTGCAACTATCATTCAAGAAGGTTCAAGTGACATATTTGGAGCAATAGGGAGACCCTAATTAGAACCTAGTTCTCTAAAATGACAGACTGCTCTTTGAACTATTTGTTCAAATGTGCTTCTTTCTCTGCTAAGCCACAAAACATGACAATATTCTATAAAAAGTTACTTACTTAAGTGCCATTATTTTAAGTTCAATTCTTGGTAACTGGATAAACACCCACCATCTGGATTTCTTTTTGAAATAATTTCAAAGAACAACTTGGTAATATCTTTTAGGTTACTAAAATAGATTATGGCACTATGTAGAACGGCAGCAACAACAAAAACATGCCAAATTATCAACTGGAGCAGGTGTAAGATATCTACAGTGGCTTATATAATTTTTGGGATTTTTTTTTTCATACAGCTACTTCACCTTCTGATTTCTTTCTCTAATATGAATCTTTTCTAGCAATACACAAGTTCCTTTGTGTTTTTTATTTTGTGTTTTATTGTGCCTTATCCCATCCAAATCAAACATGCATATAAATAACAAAAAGAAAATAAGAAAAACCCTCCATAATTGATAAACTGCCCAAAGGTATGCATACTCAATGAGAAGTTTCCTATTTTCTCACAGATTTAATCCTATCCTTTTTTAAAAAAAGATTAGAAAGTTCAATATCAAGAACTGATTGTGGGCAACCTTCATATATAAATATAATTCAAAGGTAGAAGTCTTGTGTTATATGCAAAAGAGCAGCTGCTATCAGTCACTCTGGACAATTTAACTATATGGACTAATAACCCAACTTACTACCAGATACACCCAATACTATTAGAGTATTAGATGTCCAGGAGGGACAGGTACATTCCAAAGAAGAAACTTAGTCCAGTTGTTATGTGTGACAGAAAGAGCGTGGAGATAGCCCCTCCCTAATAGTTCACATTGTGTATTGTAGATGGAGATAGTAGTATGCTCATTTTGGTAAGATTTTGTTTATAGGTGTGAAACAATAAAGAATTCAGTTTATAAATCTAACCAAGTGACATTCTTGGTTTTAGTCCTAACAGTTAAGGATAGTTTCTGGGTATCCTTCTGATATCTGTTTTGCTCCAGTTCAGTGATAAAAACTACCAGTTCAGGGGAACCGGTAGTAAAAAAAATGCTTTAAAAGTTAAAAAAAAGGTTCTGACGATCACAGCTATGCCACGCGATGGTCGGAACCTTTTTTAAAAAACTTTTTAAAAGCATTTCTTAGTACCTATTTGCCTGAAACGGTAGTAAAAAAATGCTTTAAAAAAGTAAAAAAAAAAGGTTCTGACGATCACACAGCACAGCTGTGATCATCAGAACCTTTTTTTTTTTTACTTTTTTTAAAGTATTTTTTTACTACCGGTTCAGGCGAATAGGTAGTAAAAATGCTTTAAAAAGTAAAAAAAAAAGTTGGCCACACCCACACAGTCACATGACCCCCCACTAAGCCACACCCACCAAGCCATGCCCACATAACCTGTAGTAAAAAATGTATATCACCACCGGTGTTTAGGTATCCATATGGAAGTTGATTTTCCGTCAAAGTTCATAAGATGATGCTTTATAAGACTTACTTTTGATAAAATTTAGCAGCATTTGAAAGAATTAAATCATTCCAATAACGTTTCCCACCTGGTCATAGCCTAAGAGTGGAATTCTCTAAGGAATATAATATATAGAATAATATGAACATGATAACTTCATTTGTTTTGTTTTTCTCCAAGAATATGTGAGCATCTTCTATCCCTTGAAATCTTATTAAAAACCGTTTGACTTTTTAATGAATTCTTCAGATGCTTTGCAAAAAACGGAATTTTCAAACTGACTCTATAGTTAAGATGTGTGTGTGGGGGGGAAGCCTTTAAACAAGTATCTCCAGAAACACTAGGCTTATTGCTTCTGCAATTTTTTTGATCTTCCTCAAAATTTCTTAGACATTTTACTCAAGAAGAAATCTCTGTTTGCTTCAAATCTTTCTTTCCATGAAATTCTTGTTGCTTCTTTTAAAACAAAGCTACCACCTTGAATGAGTTGTTGATGCTATAGGCTACCTTTAAATCTTATCAGTGCATCTTTCTTGTCTTTTGACATATATGCAATCCCTGGAATCCAGAAATCTCTGTATTTGGACAACTAAATTATTACTTGTCAGTTCAACCTCAAATGAGAGACAGATGTTTTGTTTCAGTAATGCTCCATTCAGAAAGCCAGGCTCACTTTCTTGTTCTGCCTCCTTGCTTCTTCCTTGCATATTGCTGACAGTTCAGGTACATACCTTAACCCTGGGAACCTATACATGATCTTTCTTAGCCTCTCAATTAAGAGTGTATATTTTAGCATTTTAAACAATGGTTGAGCCACGTGACTCTCAGATGTTACATATTAAAGAATAGAAAAAGAAATTACTGACAATGTAAATATACTTGGATGGAATCTGCTTGTTAAACAACTTCCCTTTCAAATATTTTGTTGCTGAATTTTAAGATCTTTTAGACAAATTCTTGGCATTAACTGGATTGATATTATAACTATTGTTCAGTGTAGAGATATAAAATTTCTTCCCCATTTCTAAAATATTAGTTAATCTTACTAAAATGTGTTTTCCTTTTCTTGGAATTGTAATTGCCGTTCTACAGCCTTATCTCTGAGTCTGAACATGTTTCACTTGGGTTTCGGACATAATATAGAGATGGAATTGATCATGTTTGTTGATAACTGTTCCCCACTCAGAAATTTTTGTTACTTCATTGCATCCTTCTGGATCAGTTACAAGCATTGGGAATCGAAGGCATGGTATTGTTCTGTTTTCCTCCTTTCTCCATTGCCAGTTCCAAACAGTGTCAAGAGGCTTGATACTTATAGCCTTCCCCCAAATAACAAGTTTGATATAGACCAGTGTTGGTGAACCTATAGAATGCATGCCGGAAGTGGAACACAGAACTATCCCGCTTGGAATGCGCAGCCTCACTGGCTTTTCTTCCACGTTCCTGTGCACACACGCACGCTGGTCAACTGGCCTTCACATGCTACAGTGCTGAAACCTGGAATAGCAGCACTCTGGTATGCACATATGCGCTGGCACCCAAACTTTCAGGTTTCTGTCACACGCATGTGCGATGGCCAGCTGTTCGTCGGGTGGGTGCCGGCACTGCTCTTCTGGGTTTCGGTGCTCCCATGTGTGCGAAGGCCAGCAGGGCCACACGGCCCAAGCAGGATGGTTTTGCATGCTATTTCTGGCATGCAGGTCGGCACACGGTGATGGAAAAGGTTAGCCATCACCAGGAGTGAAATGCTCCCAGTTTGGACCAGATTGTGTGATCTGGTAGCGATGGGGGGTGGGTAGTTTGGAGAACTGGTAGCAAAAATCCCTGCCCACCTCCCTACCCATGCCCACCCAATCGCCCGGTCCCCACTTGTCTACTTGCTGCTTCTTTCGGGATCACTCCTGCCTTGCTTTGCTTTGGCTGTTGCAATCAATTGCATCAGCTAGCAACTGAATCTGCCTGCCTGCAATCTATCTCATCGGTGAGCAACTCAATCTGCCTGCCTTGTCCCTTGGGTAAGTAATTGGGGGGGGGAGCTTTAAAAAAATAGTAAATTAGGTTTTTTTAAAGAGTTTTATTATTTTTTAGACATAGCAATTAACTTTAAATTGCTACATCTAAATTTAAAAGGAAGTTTTAAATTTAACTGCTTTTATCTAAAAATATAAATAAAATAAAATAATTTATTTATTTATTTATTTATTATTTAAATTTTTATACCGCCCTTCTCCCGAAGGACTCAGGGCGGTTCACAGCCAGTTAAAAATACACAATAATATTACAATATAAATACAATTAAAATACAATTAAAAAACTTATTCAATTGGCCGAGATTAAAAATTTAGGATAAATAATAAAAAACCCATTAAAAAACCCATAAATTTAAAAACTAATCCAGTCCTGCGCAGATGAATAAGTGAGTTTTAAGCTCGCGACGAAAGGTTCGGAGGTCCGGAAGTTGACGGAGTCCTGGGGGGAGTTCGTTCCAGAGGGCGGGAGCCCCCACAGAGAAGGCCCTTCCCCTGGGCGTCGCCAGACGACACTGTCGCACCGACGGCACCCTGAGGAGTCCCTCTCTGTGAGAGCGCACGGGTCGGTGAGAGGTATTCGGTAGCAGTAGGCGGTCCCGTAAATAGCCCGGCCCTATGCCATGGAGCGCTTTAAAGACGTTCACCAAAACCTTGAAGCGCACCCGGAAGGCCACAGGTAGCCAGTGCAGTCTGCGCAGGATAGGTGTCACGCGGGAGCCACGAGGGGCTCCCTCTATCACCCGCACAGCCGCATTCTGGACTAACTGAAGCCTCCGGATGCCCCTCAAGGGGAGCCCCATGTAGAGAGCATTGCAGTAATCCAGACGAGACGTCACGAGGGCGTGAGTGACTGTGCACAAGGCATCCCGGTCTAGAAAGGGGCGCAACTGGCGCACCAGGCGAACCTGGTGGAAAGCTCTCCTGGAGACGGCCGTCAGGTGGTCTTCAAAAGACAGCCGTTCATCCAGGAGAACGCCCAAGTTGCGCACCCTCTCCATCGGGGCCAATGACTCGCTCCCAACAGTCAGCCGCGGACTCAGCTGACTGTACCGGGATGCCGGCATCCACAGCCACTCCGTCTTGGAGGGATTGAGCTTGAGCCTGTTTCTCCCCATCCAGACCCGTACGGCTTCCAAACACCGGGACAGCACTTCGATAGCTTCATTGGGGTGGCCCGTGTGAAAAGTACAGCTGGGTGTCATCAGCGCACAGCTGGTACCTCACACGAAGCCACTGATGACCCCACCCAGCGGCTTCATATAGATGTTGAACAGAAGGGGCGAGAGAATCGACCCCAGCGGTACCCCACTAGTGAGGCGCCGCGGGGTCGACCTCTGCCCCCCCGTCAACACCGTCTGCGACCGGTCGGAGAGATAGGAGGAGAACCACCGATAAACGGTGCCTCTCACTCCCAATCCCCCCAACCGGCGCAGCAGGATACCATGGTCGATGGTATCAAAAGCCGCTGAGAGGTCTAATAGGACCAGGGCAGAGGAACAACCCCTATCCCTGGCCCTCCAGAGATCATCCACCAACGCGACCAAAGCCGTCTCAGTGCTGTAACCGGGCCGGAAGCCGGACTGGAACGAGTCGAGATAGCCAGTTTCCCCCAGGTGCAGGGGAACCTGATATCCCACCATCCCCTCTCCAACCTTCGCCGCGAAGCGAAGGTTGGAGACCGGACGATAATTACCTAAAACAGCCGGGTCCAGGGAAGGCTTCTTGAGGAGGGGCCTCACCACCGCCTCTTTCAAGGCGGCCGGAAAGACTCCCTCCAGCAAGGAAGCGCTCGTAATCGCCTGGAGCCAGCCTCGTGTCACCTCCTGAGTGGCCAGCACCAGCCAGGAGGGGCACGGGTCCAGTAAACACGTGGTGGCATTCAATCTACCCAGCAACCTGTCCATGTCCTCGGGAGCCACAGGGTCAAACTCATCCCAGACAATATCACCAAGACCGCCCTCAGACGCCCCGTCCGAATCGCCACAATTTTGGTCCAGACCATCCCGAAGCTGAACGATTTTATCGTATAGATAACCGTTAAACTCCTCAGCACGTCCCTGCAACGGGTCATCCCGCTCCCCCTGGTGAAGGAGGGAGCGGGTCACCCGAAACAGGGCAGCTGGGCGGTTATCTGCCGACGCAATGAGGGAGGAGGCGTAGCAACGCCTCGCTTCCCTCAGTGCCACTAGGTAGGTCCTAGTATAGGATCTAACTAGTGTCCGATCAGCCTCTGAACGGCTGGACCTCCAAGAGCTCTCTAGGCGTCTTCTCCGGCGTTTCATCCCCCTCAGCTCCTCGGAGAACCAAGGAGCCGGTTGGGATCTGCGCCGGGTCAGAGGCCGCAGAGGCACGACACGGTCTAAAGCCCCAGCCGCAGCCCGTTCCCAGGCTGCGGCTAGTTCCTCTGCCGTGCCGTGAGCCAGACCCTCAGGAAATGGCCCAAGCTCCGTCCGGAACCTCTCCGGGTCCATCAGGCGCCTGGGACGGTACCAACGTAGTTAAAATATTTGTGCAGCTTTCTGAGATTCGGTGTGTTTCTGTAGTGTTTCACTCTAACTACACAAACACACAAAATCTCACAAAGCTGTATGTGGCATTTTGTGTGTGTGTGTGAGTCAGTTGTGTTGTATGGTATGGTGTGTATGTAAAATGTGAAAGTTTTGAGCTTTTGTGGCTGTGTGAGGTTCCTGCTTGTTGCAGGGGCCATTTGGGGTGAAGTGCAGCTGCTTTTACATTGTGTGTGAGTCAGTTGTGTTACGTTGTGTTGTGTGTGTGTAAAGTGTGAAGGTTGGTTTTTGGTACCTCTTATTGTTTTGTATACTTTGTTTATTATTTTTATTATTTATCGTTATTGGTCACACACACCCAGTCATTTGACCACCAAGCCACGCCCACAGAACCGGTAGGGAAAATTTTTAGATTTCACCCCTGGCCATCACTGATATAGACTATTAAGCTATATACAATTGAGAACCACAGCACTAGAAATATAACTAGCATGCATGCTTCAGATCAAAAATGGTGTCAGATATTTCAAGAAAATGCCAGAGTAATTATTAAGGTGTTGAGAGTAACATATAACATAGCAATAGCAATAGCATTTAGACTTATAAACTGCTTCATAATGCTTTTCATCCGTCTCCCTGCAGTTTACAGAGCTAGCATATTTCCCCCAACAATCTGGGTCCTCATTTTACTGACATTGGAAGGATGGAAAGCTGAGTAAACCTTGAGCCGGTCAGGACTGAACTCCTGGCCGTGAGCAGAATTAGCCTGCAATACTACATTCTAACCACCATGCCACCATGGCTCATATCAAATTAACCAGCTTGATCAGAGAAAAGGGGATCGGATTATGATGTCCATGGAGTAGGTGAACTAATTTTTCCTTCTTTGGAATCAATAGGAGGGGAAAGGAAAATAAGTTCAATCAAACTTTAGCTGAATATTTTTCAAAAACTCAAATGTGAAACTACTTATTAGATGACAAAAAATATATGATTTCTCTTTAAAGCTGGCAAATGCTCTTCTGGATTGTAAAATGGCAAATATAACTTCAATTTTTAAAAAGGGATTGAAAGATGATTTAAGGAAGTGTAGGGCAGCAACTTAATGTCTCCTAAAAAAAGAAATAGAACTAACTCTGCTGAAAATGAACCATCCTGGTTTCTGCATAGGTAAGCCTTGTCTTATGAAATATGTTTAAAGAAGAAACTTTTAGATAAGGTGATTCAAGAGACAATGCCAACTTTTTAAACCTCAAAGCCGTGAGGCTACTTAGTAGCCAGAACAGATGTACTTTAAGGAACTGGTAACTGGGAGAATAAGGGCAATTTTCAGTCTGGAAAGATGGGAAAGGAACACCTTCCAGGAATCAGCATTAGAAAGATTACTTTTTAAATTATTTATACAGTCTGGAGTTAGATATAAGCAGTGATGGGGAAAAGCTTCCTATGATGCCAAATTGTTCAAGGATAAAATGTAAAATTCTTCAAGTTAAACATGTCATCATTTTTATGAACACATCCATGTAATTTTTTTCAGGGTAGGGTGGGTGCAAGACTATAGAAGGGGAGGAATAAAACTATGGAGTCTTGAAAAAATAACTGTTTCAGTGTATTTGTGCCATAAATAGTCTCCTTTGAGTTGAAATAGGTCCTCGTGATTTCCTGTTCATCTACAAGTTGTTTTCTTGGTTTCAAGGCAGGTTTGTTACTGGCCATTTCTGGGATGCCTTGTGACCTTCCAAGTCTAGTTTTTAGTATTGGGCTTCATAATGGTATTCCCTCCAAATATTAACCAACCAATCCTGTTTAGTTTTTGTTGTTGTTGTTTCTTTACTTTTCCACTAAGCAAAGATGTTAGCGTTCCACTAAGGCTAACATCACCAAGTCTTTCCTTCTTGGAGCAAAGTTACATAATGGGAGACATAAAAATTAAATAATATTTTTGGGAAAAGAAATAAAAAAAGAATATTTAAAACGATGACTTGGAATTCAAAGTTGGACACTTATGGAAAAAGAAATCTGCAATTCGTATGTCACTTGATTCTCAGTGACTCCTGGTGATGACTCCTATTCCCTCTCCCCGTTCTCAAAATAAGTTTAATATATATTAATAAATTGATTATTATTAGAACAGATACTACAGGTAGTCCATGGTCATAAGTCATAAAGTTTGCAAATTTTATGATCTCTTTTATGTCAATCATTAAACACACACACGCGCACACACATGCTTAACATATATAAAACACTTACATGACTATTATGCCATTTTTAGCCCATAGTACTATGTATGAATGAGTCCTATATTTCATTATATTTATCATGCGAAGTCTACTTCTACAGGCAATCTGCTGATAGGTAGCAAGTGTAATCAGGTCTTTAATCCAATGAGTAAATGGGGCCATACATTTATCCTTCTAGTGCTGCAAAATCAGCCCTCAGCCAAATTATAGACATAGAGAAATATTTTAGCTTTTATTACATTACAGGTGTCAAACTTGATCACGATACATGACATATTGTAACATTTTTTGTCTTTGCAGAGCTGGGGTGGGCGTGGCGTGTGCATGACGTATCCGGCCCACAGGTCGCCAGTTTGACAGACCTGATTTATATAGCCCACTACAGAGATGAGGAAAGAAAAAGGAAGCACATGTTTATATATCCCATACCACTGGAACTATGTTTACAAATGAAAAAGTAGAGATGGTCAACAGTTTAAGTAGTTCTAAAAAAACACTGGAAAAAATCATTGTGATTTGAGCTAACAGTGTCTGCTAATCTTAATGTCTGTAACCTTGGAATACAAACAGCACACTCAATTCCTTGTTGTTTAAAGTGATATAGCATTTACAACTTCATTGGTCCCAGAAACTGGAGATTCCACACACAAAAAAGAGAGTCAACTCAAAATGGGCTATTGGCAACCAAGGACACAAAATCAAAGCGGTTATTGTATGTATGTATGTATGTATGTATGTATGTATGTATGTATGTATGTATTTCCTGCCTTCATTATTTTTACAATTAACTCAAGGCAGTAAACAAATCTACAGATCTTCTTCCTCCTATTTTCCTCACAACAAGTGGGTTGAACTGAGAAAGAGTTACTGGCCCCAAAATACCCAGTTGGCTTTAATGGCTAAGGTAGGACCTGAATTCATGACCTGCTGCTTTCTAGCCTGGTGCCTTAATTACTAGACCAAACTGGTATATAAGTATGACTGCCTGCTTCCATTACTCCAATTCTGAGACATTGTTTTGGGTCCAGCTCAGCTGAAAGGGTTTTCTGGAGGGCTGGTCCATTATAGGCTAACACAGCTCTGTCTTAGTTGACTGGAAAATGGGCCAATGAGCAGACTGGTCTTACTATTGGTTAAATCTGCTCCGTATTAATATGGTCTGGGAGTGGGGTATTTGAGGGACTGCCTCTCCCCAGTTAGATTTACTCATCCCACCATTTCCTAAACTAATGGCCACAATAAGTGATGGGTGAGGAATAGAGAACAGGGACAGAAGATGGGTTCATTGGAATGACTACAATGTTCCACCATCACTTTTCTTTTTGCTTGGTGGGCTTTAAATGTAATATAACAAACCCAGAGAGATCCACAGGTGAGAGCCATTTCAAAATGGTGATGATAGAATAGGAAAAATGACAGGATAGGAGAATGATGATAGGATAGCCCTGCCAATCCCCTTTGCTAGTATAGCTGTTGTTTTAAATTTAGCTGTTATTGGCACAAGGTTTTATGATAATCCTTTTTTCTCAGAATTTGAAACATGATCAAAACTGGAAATATTATACAATGGAGTCTGGGCAGTTCCTGCATAATTTCAAAGTACAAAGACAAAAAGTTGTCTATCACCTTTTGTTTCAAATGCATATCAATAAAACTCCTGCCCCCCACTTCCCCATCCATGAGTGGTATGATGATGAAAATGAATAAATAAGAGAGAAACGGAGGGGGAAAGCTCCTGGGACAGCTTTCAGTAACAGAGCATTCTCCAAGAACTCTGTCCAAGAATAATCTAGTAAAATGTGGACAGAGAACCACCGACCTCGGCTTTTGCCTGAACATATGCAGCTCTGATCAGTCTGGAATTTCAAGAAAAACAAGGTCTTGAACTCTAATCCTCAGACACATAACAAAGCACACTTCACAGCTGTGATGCACAGCAACTATCAGCTTGGAGGACTGAGTAGGTCCCAAGACAATGCCTCTTTTATCACCCAGAGGACAAATATCTAGACAGCAATATTTTCTGCATGAATGCGCCAAGCATCTCGCAGAACTCCAGACTGAAAGGGGAAAACCGAGCTGAGAGTGTTTGCTGAGTGATCATTTTAATTTACTACTTGATGTAAATCTAAATGAACTGACACCCGGTTTGAGATGGACAGAAAACAATCATCACAGAGACAAAAAAAGGAAGAAAGGGGAAAAAAGGAGGGAGTAGACAGAAAGAGGGAGAGATACAGAGACAGAGAGAGAGAGAGACAGAAAGCTAATATTGCAATATCATCTGAGTGGCAGAGGTTTAAGCAAGTTTAGCAACGATGCTGTAAGAGGGAGGGAGCGATGGGCGGGAGTTCTTTTTCTGCAACTCGATTTCCATAATAAGTTGTGTAATTTATTTATTTTTTTCCACGGTTGATTTATTAAACTGTGGGAACAATGGAGGGCCAGAAATGGTTGCTGGGTATGAAAACATTTCATTATGCAAAAGCACAAATAGCATTATCCCAAAGCGAAAATGATTTGGGACTCTACTAGACAAGATGCTGGTATCAGAAGGAGGGGAAAATGCAGGTAACTTGACATTAAGTTAGAACATTCATTCTCAATTATTCTACATTGCAAGTAATCTTGGTGGGAACAATAGATTGTGTGGGGAGAGGAGGGAAGATTTGCATTCTTTGTTGTGCCTGTCTTTGTCAGTTGAATTAGAGAAAAAAAGAAGCATGATTTTGTGTGAAATAAAGGGAAATAAAACATATAATGCTTGCCCCCAAATTCAGCCCTTGTTATTAATTCATAGCCTCTGCAGCAACATTTTAAAGCTTGTTTGTAACCTTGCTTTGTTTTGTAAAGGAATATATTTATTGAGTTGCCTATGTAAATGAGTACCATTTGTTTAATAAAAATATTAAAATGATTGAAATAAAAGGGATAATAGATTACATTTATTAGAAGTCAGTTGTAAATTCATTTTTATCTTCAGATTTTGAGTTTGGTTAGGCCAGTAATAGTTTGGTTAATTGACAGCATGTACATTCGGTATTTTTTGAACTGTTTTTAATTCATTTTTCTCTTTTTCCCATTAAAAAAAATCTGACAGTTAGAAGCTGCAATCTTATGACCCTATGACCCATAGATAAAGAAAGTGGGTTCATTTCAAAAAGAAAAAAAGCCTCCACATTGTAGTTTAAAATACTTTATGACCACTGCCATTCTGGCCATGGCAATAGCAAAAAAATGGGAAAAGATATATCAAAGCTGATTTATTTTTATTTTATTTTGGTCAACATAGCTTTAACATTTAAACTTATATATAAAGCACTTTATAGTGCTTTACAACTCTCTCTAAGCGGTTTAAACAGCAGAATATTATCCCCAACAATCTAGGTCCTCATTTTACTAACTTTGATAAAACTTTGGAAGGATGTAAGGCTGAGTCAACGTTGAGCTGGTCACAATTGAACTTCTGGCAGTGACCAGAATTAGCCTGCAATACTGCATTCTAACCACTGCGTCACCACGGCTCATATCAAACTTCCCATTTTCCCCAGCTTAACCAGAGAAAAGGGGATCAGATTATGATGCCTGTGGAGTAGATGAATTCCCATGTTGTGCCATGCATTTATGAAGTCGTTGTTTTGTTTCCCGAACGTACAGATCTGTACATTTCTCACTCCACTGTACTGCATATATCATGTTGTATATCGCAGGATTATTTGAAAAGCTCAGGAGGATCTTCAGCCAACAAAACATACTCACACACTTTAAACCTAAGAGTACATTAAGTCCACCCCAAGGATAAAACACCCAGACACAAACTAAGCAATGTGGTTTTGCATTGCTCAGGTGATCTTGAGTACACAGATAAACCTCCAAGTGGCCTCAATGACTCTCTAAAAGAATGCAAATGACCAGCTGTCTGCACAGAATATAAATCCTTCCATTCCTCACATAGACATTAAAAAAATGTCAATAGCATTCTAAGGACTATATAGACCTAGTCTTAAATAATTCAGAGGAGCCCTGCTTCTAAATATGAGTGCAGCACTCTCAGTTTATTTATTTTATTTTTGAATAAAATGAAATATGCTTGTGATCTATAATTTTGATGATTAGACAAAACTGATTAAACAATAGCATGCTGTAACTTTAGAGAGGGGTTAAAATATATTTCTTCTTATAATGGCTGTGAATATTGGAAGCCACTTTTTAATTTTTTTCTTTCTTTTTTCAAGATTTTTTCTTTTTTTTTTGCACTTTGGATTTCTTTCTTTCTTACTTTATATTAGTTTGTTTTCATTTTTATCTTGTGTAAAAGTTTTAACAAAAATATAAACAAATATTTTTTTTTGCATATGCACAAAGGTTGCTTTTATTAATTCAAAGCTTTCAAGAAAGTTAGATCAGCTGCATCCTGAAGTTTCACTTAGGAGATATGGCTCATCTTTGAGCAAACAACATTTTGCCAAGATGGATCAGGTGTGATCTATACAGAACAAATTTCTTCCACAGGTCTAATTTGCTCTCAAGGGTGGGACGCCAAACTATTAACAGAGAGAGCAAGAAGAAAGGGCTCTTAACAAATGTTCTGTTGTGACTTTGTTTCTTAGCAAACCTATGAACTTATCCACAAACAGTGATTCACCAAGATTTTGCTTGATTGTTGCAAGAATGCCTTGAACAATGATAAGATCCAGTGGTCAGTAGGTGTTTGATTTTATCTTCCAGCCATATTGTTTGAGTAGTTGTCTACTACTCTATATGTGTTAAAGAACAAAAAGGATGAAGCCATCAACTGACTTTTTAAAATTTATTTATTACCATTTGTCAAACAGAAACAAAAAACAGAAATAATATAAAAATACAATGACAGGGAAGAGGGGCACGTTAATGTGCTTATGCACTAACTCTATGGACTCTTAAGTATGAAGTGAGGTCCACAAAAATCAATTTGTGACTAAAACTATGAAAATTTGTAGCTGAATCATTCCAGACTTTGACAACTCTATTACAAAAATTGTATTTTTTACAATTCAATTCAAGTTTAGAATGATTTACATTAAGTTTAAAGCAGTTGTTCGCGCACGTTTTATGGCAATTAAAACAGAAATAATCATTTACAGGTAAAACATTACTACGTACAATTTTGTATGCAATACTTGACCACAAGTGACGCCGTTCCAAGTTATCCAAACCAAGCGTTTTGAGCCTGGTAGCATAGGGAATTCTATTATGTATAGAAGAGTGCAAAACTTTTCTCGTAAAACATGTGTGTGTGTGTGTGTGTGTGTGTGTGTGTGTGTGTGTGTGTGTGTGTGTGTGTGTGTGTGTGTGTGTGTGTGTGTGTGTGTGTGTGTGTGTGTGTGTGTGTGTGTGTGTGTGTGTGTGTGTGTGTGTGTGTGTGTGTGTGTGTGTGTGTGTGTGTGTGTGTGTGTGTGTGTGTGTGTGTGTGTGTGTGTGTGTGTGTGTGTGTGTGTGTGTGTGTGTGTGTGTGTGTGTGTGTGTGTGTGTGTGTGTGTGTGTGTGTGTGTGTGTGTGTGTGTGTGTGTGTGTGTGTGTGTGTGTGTGTGTGTGTGTGTGTGTGTGTGTGTGTGTGTGTGTGTGTGTGTGTGTGTGTGTGTGTGTGTGTGTGTGTGTGTGTGTGTGTGTGTGTGTGTGTGTGTGTGTGTGTGTGTGTGTGTGTGTGTGTGTGTGTGTGTGTGTGTGTGTGTGTGTGTGTGTGTGTGTGTGTGTGTGTGTGTGTGTGTGTGTGTGTGTGTGTGTGTGTGTGTGTGTGTGTGTGTGTGTGTGTGTGTGTGTGTGTGTGTGTGTGTGTGTGTGTGTGTGTGTGTGTGTGTGTGTGTGTGTGTGTGTGTGTGTGTGTGTGTGTGTGTGTGTGTGTGTGTGTGTGTGTGTGTGTGTGTGTGTGTGTGTGTGTGTGTGTGTGTGTGTGTGTGTGTGTGTGTGTGTGTGTGTGTGTGTGTGTGTGTGTGTGTGTGTGTGTGTGTGTGTGTGTGTGTGTGTGTGTGTGTGTGTGTGTGTGTGTGTGTGTGTGTGTGTGTGTGTGTGTGTGTGTGTGTGTGTGTGTGTGTGTGTGTGTGTGTGTGTGTGTGTGTGTGTGTGTGTGTGTGTGTGTGTGTGTGTGTGTGTGTGTGTGTGTGTGTGTGTGTGTGTGTGTGTGTGTGTGTGTGTGTGTGTGTGTGTGTGTGTGTGTGTGTGTGTGTGTGTGTGTGTGTGTGTGTGTGTGTGTGTGTGTGTGTGTGTGTGTGTGTGTGTGTGTGTGTGTGTGTGTGTGTGTGTGTGTGTGTGTGTGTGTGTGTGTGTGTGTGTGTGTGTGTGTGTGTGTGTGTGTGTGTGTGTGTGTGTGTGTGTGTGTGTGTGTGTGTGTGTGTGTGTGTGTGTGTGTGTGTGTGTGTGTGTGTGTGTGTGTGTGTGTGTGTGTGTGTGTGTGTGTGTGTGTGTGTGTGTGTGTGTGTGTGTGTGTGTGTGTGTGTGTGTGTGTGTGTGTGTGTGTGTGTGTGTGTGTGTGTGTGTGTGTGTGTGTGTGTGTGTGTGTGTGTGTGTGTGTGTGTGTGTGTGTGTGTGTGTGTGTGTGTGTGTGTGTGTGTGTGTGTGTGTGTGTGTGTGTGTGTGTGTGTGTGTGTGTGTGTGTGTGTGTGTGTGTGTGTGTGTGTGTGTGTGTGTGTGTGTGTGTGTGTGTGTGTGTGTGTGTGTGTGTGTGTGTGTGTGTGTGTGTGTGTGTGTGTGTGTGTGTGTGTGTGTGTGTGTGTGTGTGTGTGTGTGTGTGTGTGTGTGTGTGTGTGTGTGTGTGTGTGTGTGTGTGTGTGTGTGTGTGTGTGTGTGTGTGTGTGTGTGTGTGTGTGTGTGTGTGTGTGTGTGTGTGTGTGTGTGTGTGTGTGTGTGTGTGTGTGTGTGTGTGTGTGTGTGTGTGTGTGTGTGTGTGTGTGTGTGTGTGTGTGTGTGTGTGTGTGTGTGTGTGTGTGTGTGTGTGTGTGTGTGTGTGTGTGTGTGTGTGTGTGTGTGTGTGTGTGTGTGTGTGTGTGTGTGTGTGTGTGTGTGTGTGTGTGTGTGTGTGTGTGTGTGTGTGTGTGTGTGTGTGTGTGTGTGTGTGTGTGTGTGTGTGTGTGTGTGTGTGTGTGTGTGTGTGTGTGTGTGTGTGTGTGTGTGTGTGTGTGTGTGTGTGTGTGTGTGTGTGTGTGTGTGTGTGTGTGTGTGTGTGTGTGTGTGTGTGTGTGTGTGTGTGTGTGTGTGTGTGTGTGTGTGTGTGTGTGTGTGTGTGTGTGTGTGTGTGTGTGTGTGTGTGTGTGTGTGTGTGTGTGTGTGTGTGTGTGTGTGTGTGTGTTTGTGTGTGTGTATATGTGTGTGTGTGTGTGTGTGTGTGTGTGTGTGTGTGTGTGTGTGTGTGTGTGTGTGTGTGTATGTAGGTCTTGGCATTTTTGGGTCTTTTCCCATGTAAGGTTGAGAGTATCTTGGCGGCTGATGAGGTCTCACTCATCATCTTCAGGCTGGTGCCGGCTTCATGCTTTGCTCACACAAGCATGAAGCCGAAAACACCAGCCTGAAGATGATGAGTGAGACCTCATCGAAACATCGCCAAGATACTCTCAACCTTACATGGGAAAAGACCCAAATATGCCAAGACCTACATACCTATTGTTCTGTTTCCCTTCCCCCAATACTCCCAGCAAAGAGTCCGTCAGAGGCCTTCCTTTTTTTTTCCTTTTATTTACATAGATACATGTCCTGGCCACGTCTACCCACGGGCCTGCCAAGTTTCTGGAGATAACGAGGAAATTATAGATAAGGCCAGAATTACTCACGAATATATTCTTCCCTCCATGAATTAGCTCGCGCCAAATTCATTGCTTTGTCCAAGACAAAAAACCAGGAAGTCCCGCCTCCTATTTATAGTCTCTGCAGATGTCACTGCATGACAATTATGACTTGGCTTTGTCCCAACTCTTCCGCTGCTGCGCACGCCGATCAAGCCTTCGTAATCTTGCGTCCCTCCAAAACTGTTCTTGGGCGTTGCCAAATCAGAAGAAGGCCGGGAGAATCAGGCCTTGCCGGCCCCTCCCTTTGAGTGGGTGCCAGGGAGGAGAGGGCTCAAGAGAAGCAGGGCTTGCCAGGTCTTCTCCTCATTTTCTGAATCATCCGAGTCCAGGAGTCTGGGTCCAGGAACCTGGGTCACAACACTATCCTCACCGCAGGGCCCTTCCCCGGGCTGACGATCGGGATGCGGTCGGGCTGGGTTCTGCTCATGGAAGGCCTGCACCAGGTCAGGGCATGAACGCCGGAGGCATCTACCCAGGAGAAATCAGTCCCGTATCCCTTCCACGCGATCAAATATTGGAAACGACCCTTTAGCCAGCGAGAGTCTCGTGACGCTGTGGACTTCAGATTCCTCCGACCCGCCTCGGCGACAGTGACGGTGCTGTTGGGCACCGAAGGGGACTCGTGTGGCCTCAGGAACCAGAAGGGACCGTGAAAACGGGTGGATCCGCATGGATCGTGGCAGGGTCAGTCGGTAGGCTACCGGGTTGATGACTGCCTCGACAGGGAACGGGCCGATGAATCGGTGGTCCAACTTTACCGGGCGGTCGGACGGGAGGTGTTTGGTGGAGAGCCACACCGGTCTCCAACTGCCAGCGGGGCGTTGCCCGTCGGGAGCGGTCGGCGGACCGCTTGTAGTCCTCCTTGCCCGATTCAGCTGCTGACGTACCAACTGTTGGACCGCATGCAATTCCGTCAGGAAGGTCTGCGTTCGGGAACAGGAGAGTCCGGTGGTGCCAGAGGAAGAGCCGCGGATGGTACCCCACATTGGCAAAGAACGGGTCATCTGAGTAGAGGTGTGCTGAGAGTTGTTAAAAGCAAACTCCGCCAGAGACAGGTAGTCGGCCCAGTTGTCCTGTTGCTGGTTGATGAAGCAACGGAGATACTGTTCCAGTATACCGATGACCTTCTCTGTACCCCGCCGGTCTCCGGATGGTGCGATGACGACAGACATACCTGCACCTCCAACGCGCCATCAGGCTCTTCCAGAAGCGGGCTGTGAACTGAACTCATGGTCCGAAACCACCCTGTCCGTAGACCATGGAGGCGGAAGATGTGCTGCAGAAAGAGACGGGCTGCTTTTGCGGCTGTGGGCAGTCCGCGGCATGGGATGAAGTGTGCCATCTTGGTGAGCATGTCCACCACCACCAGCACCGTGGTGAACCCAGAGGACGGCGGCAGGTCTGTCAGGAAGTCCATAGAGATCGCCCCAGGGTCTGTCGGGTGTCGGCAAGGGCTGGAGGAGCCCGGAGGGGCCCCGTGGCGGTCTTGGCTTGCCGGCACGGTACGCAGGATGTCACGTAGGCATGTATATCATGCCGCACTGGGCCACCAAAAGGTCCGTGTCACCAGGTGGAGGGTCTTGAAGAACCCAAAATGTCCTGCTGCAGGGTTGTCGTGGCACTGGGTCATGACGAGGGCTCGGAGTGGTCCTGTGGGCACATATAATCGCCCAAACTTGAGTAAGTCCTCCTCCAAGGTCCAAGGAGACGTGGGGCCCACCTCCGCCTCCTTTGCTGCGACCAGGCGTCCTGGCGCTGCGCCTCGCACCTGGGCCCGCAAGTCCACTGGCTCCGTGCTGCGCCAAGGCTTCTGCCGCAGCACTGTCCGTGGAGGAAGGGGTCCTTGGCGCAGAGGTACTCTGGCTTGCGGACAGGGCATCCGCCCGGTTGTGACCGCTGGGAATGTAGGTCACGCGGAAGTTGAACCGGCAAAACAACGACCACCGGATCTGCCGCTGGTTCAACTTCCGAGCTGTGGTGAGGTGCTCGAGATTCCGATGGTCCGCTCGACCTCCACCTGATGTCGGGCCCTCCAGATGGTGTCGCCAAGCCTCGAATGCAGCCTTGATAGCCAGCAACTCTTTTCCCAGATAGTGTAGTTGCGCCGGAAGGGTTGAGTTTCCGGGAGTAGTAAGCGAGGGAAAAGTGTGCCACCATTCGCCGGAGCCTGTAGCAGCACCGCTCCCAGAGCCACATTGACGCGTCCGTTTCCACCACAAAAGGCCGGAGCGGGTCGGGATGCCTCAGGACGGGTTCCGTGACGAAGGCTTTCTTGAGGGCTGTGAATGCTTCTTGCTGCGGGGGACCCCACCGGAATGCAACCTTCTTCCTGAGGAGCTGGGTAAGTGGAGCTGTCAGTGTGGCGAAGCCCGGGATGAAGGTCCGGTAGTAGTTGGCGAAGCCCAGCAGGCGCTGAACATCCTTCACCCGACGAGGGGCTTCCCAGCTACACAAAGCTTCTACTTTACATGGGTCCATGGCTATGCCCTCGGGCGAGATGATATGCCCGAGGAATTCTATGGAAGTCCGGAAGAAGACGCATTTCTCCAGCTTCGCATTGAGTTGTTGCTCCGCAAGCGTTGCAGAACCAGACTGACGTGTCAAGGTGGCTTTCCTGGACCGAGTAAATCAGGATGTCGTCAGGTAGATAACCACGAACCGATCCAACATGTCTCGAACACGCTGCTCATGAAGTGCTGAAAACGGCGGAGCATTGGTCAACCCAAATGGCATGACAGTGTATTCGTAGTGTCCGTATCGGGTGCCGAATGCCGCCTTCCATTCGCCTCCTTCTCGTATCCGCACCAGGTTGTAGGCCCCGGAGATCGAGCTTGGTGAAGATCGTGGCCTCCCGCAACCTTTCCAGTAGCTCCGGGATGAGCGGCAGGGGTAGCGATTCCGCACCGTAATGGCGTTTAGCCGGCGGTAATCACAGCATAGGCGCAAGTCCCTGTCTTCTTCTTCACAAAGAGGACCGGGGCCGAGAGAGGGACTTTGAAGGCCGGATGAACCTCGGGCCAGGTTTTTGTCCAGGAAGTCCCTGAGGCGGCCAACTCGGCCCGACATGGAATACAGGCGTCCCACAGGCAGTGGTGCGTTGGGCAGAAGGTCCACGGGCAATCGAGGGGCCGGCGCGGGTAGTCGGTCCGCCTCCTTCTCGCTGAACACGCCGGGCGAAGTCCGCCAGCTCAGGAGGCAAGGTGATGGCAGCGGTGGGGACGTTCTGGCCGGCACAGGTGTGGCGGATGTGATCGACGCACTGCAGACTCGGGAAAGAGATGGCGTTCGCGACCAGGCCACCTGAGGATCGTGGGTCCGCCAGGCCAACCCAAGGACCAAGGGAAAATGAAGGTCCGCCGTGACATAAAACTGGATCGCCTCCTCATGGTCCCCAATAGCCAGGCGCAAAGGCTGGGTGGCGAATTTAATGGGGCCGGACACCAGTTCTCGCCCATCAATTGTCTCTACCGCATCGGAGGGTCCACGGAACCACGGGACCGCAAACTGGGTCACAAAGGCCTGGTCCATAAAGTTTGTTGTGGCCCCTGAGTCCACCAGCGCATGCGCCTGGAGCCCGTCCGACTGGTTCCCCAACCATATCTGTGTGTCCAGAATCAGATGCCGAGGGGGCCCAGAGTCTACTTCCGCAACGTCCAGTGGGGCTTAGTACGTGCCCGACCTAGGGTTTCCCGAGGTCGGGCCTGCCCGCTTCCGATTGGTCACGCTGTGATTCGGGACCGGCGTGCGTGCCCCACTTCGCTTTCTGGGGCAAGAAGCGCGGCGGCCGGGCTCCCCACAGTACAGGCACAATCCCCTTGGCGCCCGGTTCCGCCTCCTGGGCTGTTAGGCGAGGTCTGGCCGCTCCCAACTCCATGGGCTCTTCCGCAGCGGTTACAAAACGTGGGCGACCCTGGGTGCTGGTGGTGCAGGAAGTGGGGTGCAGATGTCGACGGAGGGTCCCGGGGTGCGACGGGACGGTCGCCGTTGCAGACGGGCATCGAGGCGGAGACAAAGGCACCAAGTTGTCGAGGGTCCGCGGCGCCCACGCGGGCCAGCTCGCCTTGCAATTCCTCTGAGAGTCCCTCCTGAACGCGCCCACCAGCGCTGCATCATTCCAGTCAGAGTCCTGGCACAAAAGACGAAATTCGGCGATGTACTCCTGCAGGGGCGTTTCCTTGACGGAGTTCCTTAAGGCGCCTGGTTGCCGCCAGCATTCGAACGGGTCCTCATACATGGTGCGAGGTGCTGCCAAAACGCTGTTGGTCCGCCAGCAGGGGCTGTCCTGGAGCAAGAGGGCGTGGCCCATCGAGCAGCCGAGCCGGAAAGAAGGTTAATCACGAAGGCCACCTTAGCCCGGTCGTCTGGGAAATCCTCTGGCCTCATAGCCATGTAGAGCTGGCACTGTCCCAAGAAGGTCGGGAACATCTCAGGCTGCCCAGAAAACTTATCCGCACGGTTATCGGGCACTTGCGACGAGGAGGAGGTGGGAGGATGGGGGCTGCAGGCACATTCCTGGCAGCAAGTTGGCCTGCCAAGTGAGCCACTTGCTGCTGGAGCTGTTGATTAGCCGCTTGTAGCTGCTCTAACTGCTGCTGTACCTGCTGCTGATCCATCTTTGGTGGAAGATGTTTTAGTCAGGTCTTGGACAAAATGTTCTGTTTCCACACACACACACACACACACACACACACACACACACACACACACACACACACACACACACACACACACACACACACACACACACACACACACACACACACACACACACACACACACACACACACACACACACACACACACACACACACACACACACACACACACACACACACACACACACACACACACACACACACACACACACACACACACACACACACACACACACACACACACACACACACACACACACACACACACACACACACACACACACACACACACACACACACACACACACACACACACACACACACACACACACACACACACACACACACACACACACACAC